>NW_024412400.1:14907271-15052462 GCF_014898765.1 Herpailurus yagouaroundi
AAAAAAAAAAAAAAAAAAAAAAAAAAAAGAATTTCCCTAACTGTGAGGATGGGAGGAGAGACTTCCCATAATTCCCTGCCCACCATACCCCCGGCCCTAGTCCCTGCTTGCCAAATCCTTTACGGTGGTTTTCTGATGTGAGCTATTATCCAGGAGAGTTCCAGAGCGACATGTGAACTCCGTTTCTTGGAGGGCTCAACCAGAATTCCCTGAAGTGAACGCTTAGTCTTTTACCTACCAGCCTCCCTCTTTTTATCCTTAATCAACTGGCTAAATCCTCTGAAGGGAAAAAATGCACATTTTGTTGTCTGTGACTTACTGAGGCTGAATGCCTCTCCCGGTAGCAAAGTCTAAGAAACGACTGTGTATTAGGGATGAGTGATTTCTCACACTTAATCTGTTTCTATCCAAGACTGCCAAGTTGGTCCACCGGGCCCCAGAACTGAGATATCACATTTCCCACATTTCTTGCTTCTCTTTCTACTTGTGCTCCATTATTTATTAAGGTCTTGAGTGTACCTGGGGTTCATCCCCAGCTGGGGTCAGACTCTTCAGACCCTCCCTCATTCTCAGGAGCTGCATTTTTATAAGGGTGTGAAAGACTCCTACCCCTGCAATTCTACAACCAGCCTGTTCTTAAGAATGGAAATGGAGACACAAAAGCTCAGCTGAGAGAAGGTATTTCCAAGACTGGAGATCCAAAGGCCAGGATACCTTCTGTTAAGGTTTCTTTCCTTTCCCTTCTGGGTTATGGTGAAAGCTAATGAATTGTTTGTCTCCATCATTTCAGACACTTTGCTTGGAGGTAATAGAAAACTGAAAGCGTTCCTCAACCTCCACCATATAAGTGCAAAATCCAGGGGTAATTTAGAGTTTTAGGAATACTGGACACAGGTTCAAAAACTATCCTTAGACGTCATGTTTTCCCCATCTCTTCCCTTTGCTTCTTTCTGTGTCTACTTCTGTCTCCAGCAAATGTAGCAGAAACTGTTGGTTTCCTACACACGGCTCTCATACACCCTCACCTGGTGCCCTTTTGCTTCCTTCCAGTGCTTCCTTGTCACCTGGCTTTGAAGCTAGCATTGCCTGCTGCTGCCCTACGAGCCAGACATTCCTGGGATTGTAAACTCCCCAGAGGCAGACCCTAACCGTGGCTCACGGGAGCAGATATATAAATACCCCAACTCCCTCACAGGAGCAGATATATAAATACCCCAACTCCCTCACGGGAGCAGATATATAAATACCCCAACTCCCTCCCCCGTGAGGGGAAAGACTTTGCAGTTGACCTTGTCTCCAGAGCCACCTCACCTCCTGCAGAGCTTAGCCAGAGCCACAGAACTTTGCCTGATTCTGTACTTTGCTTAGCTGCCCAACCTTCCCAATCTGACTTCCATCCTTCCCCTTACGTTTATCCTAGAAACAGAATCCTTGTATTAGGGGAATCCTGCCAAAGACAGGAGGAATCTTTGTACACGTTGGTCCAAACATTCTGGGCATACATCTTTCTCACCTGAAACCCACAGCTGTCCAAGCAAAAGTCCCTTAATTCGATTTGATTTGACTTTGACTGACTTGACTCAGGTACTCACCCCAAAGCCAATCATAGTGGGCACAGGCTATGCATGATGCTTGGCCAGACCTGGGTCCCATGCCCACCCCTGGATCAAAAGTAAGGCCCGAAACCTGCCCAACCACGTGGATGGAGAGCAGAGCTGGTGGGAGGGATGGTTCTGGCTCTTTCAGAAAAGCAGGGAATGAATGCTTTAACACTGTGTAGCAGGGATCCGCAAACTCGGGTCCACAAGCCAACTAACTGCCTGTGTGTTTAAACAGACTTTTATTGGAACACAGCCATACATCTGCGTTTAGGTATTGTCTATGCTGCTTTTAAGCTAGAATAGCAGGGCTGAGCAGCTGCCCCAGATACCGTACGGTTGGCAAACCAAAAATATTTACTACCTGGCCCTTTAGAGGAAAAGTTTGCTGACCCCTGAAACACAGCATCATTTCAGGATATGCTCTGATATCAGTTTGTGGCACATCCCAAGGAAATGCCAGGAAGTAGTTAATTGGTGTCATCACACGTTTAGGAAGTTTGAGGTTGTTTTCTTCAGAATCTCCAAATTGAGGGAGGGGTAGACACCCTGTGGCAGTTGGCAAACTATGTACTGAAACCCCCCGCTTTCCCAGGAAGCTCCTGGGGGCTGGGAGACAGCTGAGTGGGTGGGAGGCCAGCACACAGGACCCCCGGAATCCCTCCCTGTTTCACATTTACCTGTTTAGCTAGCAGGCTGAACTTGTGGCACTCATGGTTTATATTGCGAAAACTTGGTTTTTAGTCTCTCTCAGTCTTGCTCCGTGGGAACTGTCCTTTTCCACCTCTGGACGCAAAGTAAGGCAGCCTGTGACTTTTCTGTCCAATCTTAGTTAGCACAAAGTCCTGCAGTCCGATTAAGTCACCAAGAATCTTAGCTCAGAGATTCAAATGTAGGATATCAAGTCACATTTTAACGAAACAAAGCTTCCCTCAAAGGTGAGGTTTCTGAGCGCCCCCAAGCAGCCCACTACTGCCTTTAGGGAAAGGGGGTGCTCATCTTCTTCCCCTCTCCTGCTTCTCCACCTGCCCCTCCGCGAGCTTTTCTGCTATTCGGTTCTCTAGCCTGTTCTGATTGGAGCAGAGTGGAGGGCAGAGCATTAAGGGCAGGAACATTTTCATTTGTGTGCTTCTGTCTCAGCTTTGCCACCTCCAGCCCTCACTGGTATTCCAAACTCAATTTTGCTCTCAAGAGACACTTGTCTTGGCTTCTTTGGAGATTCCCCACCATTGAGAACCTTTTTCGATTACATCCCAGACAAGGACTCACAAATAGAAACACAAACATATACCCTTTTTTCCTGGCACTGGAACGTTTGCAGTGGAAGTGTTTTCTTTGGCAAAGTTCTCCCAACCTAGAGGTATCATGAAGAACTAGGTTAAGTCTTGGGAAATTCCATAAATGATTTGACAGCTTTGATGTCAAAGTAGGAACCCAGCAGAGTAGGTAGGTAAGTGCTTCAGAAATCTTGACAACCTAGAGATAAGCAGTGCTTCCTGTTTCTTTTCTAACATCAAGATGGTGGTTTCCTGTAGGCTGTTGATGTGTAATGATTAGAATTTCTTTGATAGCACATTGAGAAAGTATTTTAATTAAAGTGCTGCACGTTGGATGAATAAGGAGGCAAGGGAATCCTATACAACTCTAGGTTGGATGAAAAATATTTTGCCTGGAATAAGAAGAAAAAGGGAGAAAGTAGAACAAGTCATGAACTTAAAAGAAATTTTCTTATGCATCAGATAAGTCTATTAGACTTTGCATCTTTAGGTTCCTTTAATAGATGGAACTGGAAGTATTTGTATTTGAACTTCCAGATTCTCTAACAAAGGATCAGAAATTCATTCTTAAGAACTGACTTATGAGCAGACTGACATTCATCGTGTGATTGTATGTTTTCAGATAGATACACACATCATCCAGCTGTAATTTTTTCCTACTCTGGGCATGATTTCCTTGATATTGTTTCTTCAAAAGATGCTCCTGTTAGAGACCAGGAGAAAAAGACTCAGAGAGGTTAAGCAAGTGAGTAGGGTTTTTGGCAAAGCAAGTGCCAAAACCAGAGCCTTCAGACTTTCAACCCATTTCCCTTCACTCTCTATTACACTGCGTCTAGGGCGATGTATTCCGGACACTACCAGATGTTCTAATTTCTAAAACACGGCTCCATAATATGAACTTCCCCACCTCATCCCATTCCTTAGCAAAGCAAGGATGGATTTGATTTTTGAATATACTTAATAAAGAGTTATAAGAGTCAACAATAATTCCATTTAAAAAAAGAGGTACAGGAGTCAAAGTAAACAAGTCAGGAGTTAACCCTTTAAAGCTAGGCACAGTGGTAGCACCCAGAGAGGCGTTACCTTGTTGCGGGCCATTCATAGAGTAAACAAGGTCAGATCTCTCCTATCTGGGAATCACTAGCCTGAAATATTATCTAGTCTCTGAGAATCAACCTAGTCATATAGTAAATAATTGCTAAATTTCACGACACCCAACAACTTGATGTTTTAAGCTACAGGAAGACGTTCAAGTCTATAATTGTTTATTGAGCATATACTAGTATCAGGTTCTATGCTACAGTCTTGAGGATACTATGGACAGGCATAGTTCTTTCCTGGCCTTACTTACTTACTTATTTACCATATATTTATATAGTTCTTGCTATGTCCCAGAGCGTGAAGTCTAGGGGAAGAAAAAGGCCTAGGGGGCCCTGGGTGGCTCAGTCAGTTAAGGGTCCGACGTCATCTCCGGTCATGACCTTGTGGTTTGTGAGTTCGAGCCCCACATTGAGCTGTCAGTACTGAGCCTGAAGCCTGCTTCAGATTCTGTGACTCCCCCTCTCTCTGTTGCTTTGTTTTGTTTCTGATTCTAGGCACCAATACTCTCCACCACCTTATATAGAGCCTGGGCGACTCTTGATAAAGTGGATGGCAGGCATCTGTATTACTAATACATAACGTTTAGTTATTGCGTAACTTTCAGTATTTACCGTAAAAGTGTCTCAAACTGGGGAAAGACAAAATTCTGAAAAACTGTAAAAGTTGCAAAACCCAAATAACTTATTAAAAAAAATCTATGAAGCATCAGCTGATCGGACGGGCCAAAGGGCTGGGTAAAGGAGGCAGGGTAATCAGATGAACCTCCTGTGTAAAAGACTCCGATTTGCATGACTGCAATCACATGTGTAAATTACTAGCCCCGGAAGAATCCCAAAAAAGAATACCATAAGACTATGAATAGAATGTTAAAAATTAAACCAAACTCCTAAGAAATCTGCAAATTCTCCCAGGCAGAGGAATGAGGAAGTGAGGTGGGCTGGAGTCACCAGCTTCCCTTTCTTCTTTGCTTGTTGACATATCTGTGGAGAGCACAACGCCAGGACCTAGTGGGACCTTTTCCCCTTTCTCTCCCCTGGTCCCCTCACACACACAATTGCAATTTTTCCTGAAGAAACTAAGGAACAATGTTCAAACCCAAGAGGAATTGAATTATAGACATACTTGTACAACTACGCTTGTCTTTTCTTACCCTTGCAATTTTCGGAGGCTTGGATTTTTAAAAATCTGTGTTACAGCTTTCAGGACCTCACAATTGCTCTGTTCCAAGGCTATCCAGTAAGTATCATAATGAACCTGCTTTTCAGAAGGGGCCCCTGAAATCAAATATGTTCAAGCAGAGAACAGGACCCCAGGACAGGACTCAAAGGCTCATTCGCCTGCCTAGACTTGTCACTTCATGTTCTTTTAATGTAAATCAAAGATGAGCTACAAGGTAATTCAGTTCTTTGGTGCAATTACGATTCTAATATATGCTGTGGCCTGGAGCCCCTTGCAGAGGTTCTGAGTTTTCATCGGCGTTCATTTTTAAGTGGTTCAATTCTGCCCCTGATTGCCAGGTGCTAAAATATGAACCTTCACACTTGTGAGTCACCCAATTTAACCAAGCTGTGGCTTTACCCTCAGAGAGTTTCCTAGGTGTGAACCTAACCGTGCCGGGGGCCCACAAAAACATTTTAGTCAAGATTTCCAGGGTAAATTCTAGCCCACCCTTGTCAAAACCACACAGACTCCCACCCCCACCTCGCTGCAGAGAGTTACTCAACCTGGGTCTGAGCAAGAAGACCCTTCCAGCAAAAAGTGGGGGAGTTCAAAGGTATGATTTGCCCTTTAAGGGGCTCTCTGGTTTTTTTTTGTTTTTGTTTTTGTTTTTGTTTTCTTCTGATTCTGGCAGCTCCAACATGCCCAAGGCATCCCAAACAGGTTGAAACAAGAGGGAAGACAATAGAAAGCAAAGTTGAATGGCACCTGGGTGGCTCAGTTGGTTGAGCGTCCAACCTCGGCTCAGGTCACGATCTCAATGTTTGTGGGTTCAAGCCCTGCGTCGGGCTCTGTACTGACAGCTCAGACCCTGGAGCCTGCTTCGGATGCTGTGTCTCCCTCTCTCTGCCCCTCCCCCACTCGCACTCTGTGTCTCTCTCAAAAATAAATAAATCTTAAAAAAAAATAAAAATGAAGCTGCTCCCATGCCAACTTGGATTGCTCTAAAAAAGGACATGAGCTAGAAATCATTCCCTCAGCTGACAAGAATTTATTGAGTTATCTGCTCTGTGCACGGAATAAGAAGCTTTATGGGGAATTCAAAAGCAATACCAAGGCCTGATCTCCAACTTTGAGATAGCAATGCAGGATGGCACCATTGAAAGGGAAGGAACACTGGAGTCACATAGATTTGAGCTTAGATCCTGATTCCACTGATACTAGTTGGCTAGAGGAACTTTGGCAAGTAAATTCACCTTCCTGGGCCTCAATTTCCTTGTTTGTGAAATGGGAATAATCTATCACATAGAGTTATTGAAAGAATTCAGAATAAAATAGTATAGAAAAAGTTCTTGGCACATCCTAGGAATTCTCTTTGCCTCAAAGAATTTACACTTCTAATTAGAAAAACGAAATAGGGACACGAGAAGCAATTGAAAACATGATTGAAGCACATATAAAACAATTAGCAAATGAGGTATGACTTTAGTTAGGGAGCTAGATGACCTTGTTTCATTTATCTAAGATGCCATCTTTTGCAAAAGGAGCTTCCATTTCAAAGATGTAAAATGTGGAGAAAATATAGATGTTAGAAAAATGAAATTACGTAAGTATAACTTGTAAGAAACAACATTCTTGCAAATAAGTTCAAGTTATTTGCAAGCTGTAGACTCATAAAGCTATCTTTTTATTTTATTTTTTCTCTTGCTTTTTTCCTTTCACCTACTTCTCTTTTTTTAATCTTGGTGCAACCCGTATATTTTGGTAAGAGTCCTTAAAACTATCTTGGCACAAGGCGGAGAATAGACTGCCAGGTGGAGAGATGGTCTAACTTACTGAACCAACTTCAGCCTTGCTCTGGGCAATAGCAACCATCAGACTGGTTTCCTAGACTCCAACTGGGCGATGATTTGTGGTTTTCCAAATTCGTAAGCAAAAGATAACATAGGTAAATTGATTGGCAAAATCGATTTCCACATAATAAACTTGATGCTGAAAGGAAGCATAAAGTTTACAGAATTCTTTTAGAAACATCTCTTTTTCCTTTAGTTCATATGTGTTATTAGCATAGTCATACTACCAGACCTTTAATTTCTCCCTAAGGCAACCATACCTGCACATACTAGGTTCAGCATGTATTATGTTTTAAGGCAATGCCTCCATGTGCTCCATTTGATAATGGTCTATCAGCCTATGACCTAATCTCCTTGAATAATTCTTATTGAATAAAGAAATAATTCATTTTTCATCCTAAAGACTACAAATGTCTCTGATCATTTGGAATAAATGTCTTTACTAGAAATAAGGGGGCAGGGCCTATAGTTTTGAGTGGGAGATTAGACTATAAGCTCCAAGAGAAAAAGGACCAGGATCTAGCCCAGTGCCTAGTCCATGAAAGGTGCCTCGCAGGTATTTGTTGAATGCATGAATGAAGGCAAGGACAGATGGAGAAAGAGAAAAAGATTGTGAGTAGTGGGTTAGGAGAGATTTGGATTTCAAGTAACCTATCGGAGAAATACAGGAAAAATTTATCCCAAGAAATAAGAGCAGAATAGGAGAAGGTTGACTATAGATATATTTGTGGACAATATTGTCATAAATTTTTTTGTCTTCTGATGAATACTCTGAAATACTTTATCGGGCATGTTAACAATTTTATAGGCCTTATCAAGACATACCTTCAGAGAAAATCTGAGGGGTTAGTGACTGAAGGAGTTTAAACTTGCTCTTCAGGGATTTGCAACTTCAGATGATCTCATCACACTTGGTCTTCTCAGATGAATGGAGTTTTGAATGGGGATCCCCCTCAAGATGGGTGAAGCAAGTAGTTATGATGACAGGGTAATGGATGGATGGATGGATGGATGGATGATAGATGGATGAATGGAAGGAAGGAAGTCAAGTCTCTGCTTAGGACTTTAGAGCTACACACTGTGTTACTCCAGAGGCTAGCATTCTAGGATGTGAATCTCGTTGCCTGGACCTATGCACTATACAACCTGCATGACAGGACATGGTGGCCATAGCCCAAAAGATAACTATGAAATCTTAGACCATTCAAGTTACCAGACACAAGCCTAGCAGTGGAGCTAGGGACCAGGTGAAGCATATTTATGGATGGCCCAGGAAAAGAAGACTAGCCTGCATCAAGAATAAAAGCACACTGAAACTTTAAAGTAGACATCTCCAGAAGAAAGAGGGCCTCGGGGCCAGAGAAAATTGATGTAGGCAAATGACAGTGGACCACACACTAAGTCCTCAGCACAGCTGTGGACTTTGGCATATTTAGAAATCAGAAGAGGGGGGCGCCTGGGTGGCTCAGTCGGTTGAGCATTCGACTTTGGCTCAGGTCATGATCTCTTAGTCTGTGAGTTCAAGCCCCGTGTTGGGCTCTGTGCTGACAGCTCGGAGCCTGGAGCCTGCTTCGGATTCTGTGTCTCCTTCTCTCTCTGCCCCTCCCCCACTCATGCTCGCTCTCTCTCTCTCTCTCTCTCTCTCTGTCAAAAATAAATAAACATTAAAAAAAAGAAGAAGAAATCAGATGAGGAAGTGCGATGCTTGATTTTAAGTGTCAACTTGATTAGTCTACAATAGTTAGTCAAATGCTAATCTAGGTGTTTATGTGAAGGTAATTTTGTACACAAACCGTAACATCTACAATAAATTGACCCGAAGTAAAGGAGATTAACCATCAATGACGTAAGTGGGCTTTATCTAATCAGTTGAAAGCCTTAAGAGCAAAATCTGAGACTTCCCAGAAAAAGAACTATTCTGCCTCAAGACTATAGCATCAGCTCCTGCCTGAGTTTCGAATACGCCGACCCGTGTTATAGATTTGGAATTTGCCCCATACCACAGGCAGGTGAGCCAATTCCTTAAAATCAATCTAAATAGATAGACTGCTTGATTATCTTGGTTTTCCTTTTTTTATTTAGAATTTTGCCGTCAACGTATTAGCATCGTTAATAGTAAAACCACCTTTGTAGCAACTCACGACCAGTCGTTTACGAAAATAATGTAGTACTCAACCACTACCTCTCATTTGATCTACTGGCAAGCCCAGGTGATAGCATATGTGTATATCCCAAGTCTATCTATATCTAATCTAGATCTCTATCTTATATATCTGGAGATCTGGCCGTCCCTTCTAGAGTGCCCCAAGGATATCTACGAGGCCACCCTGGCCCAGGGCCAGGAGAGGCACAAGGAAGAGCTGTCCAGCTGTGAGCCCTTGTGGGCCAAGTGGGACCCACTGTGCCAGATCTCCCAGTCCTGGCCCTGGCCTCCCGTTCAACCGGCCCTGCGTCATAGTGGAGGAGTTCAAGTGAGAGCAGAGGCTCGGGTCCAAGGCAGTTGAGGGGCTTAGTGGGCTGCCGACCAAGGCAGCCAGGGAAAAGGAAAAGCTGAGAAAACAGTGCTGCCATGTGTCTACTTCCCCAGTGGCTGCCTCTGGAGGCGGCCTTCTAACTCTGGGCAGCAGATGTCACAGCTGCACGGTCCCTCCGTGTGGTTTTGCACAGAGACCGTCTGCCTTTTGAGCTGCCAGCTTCGGGAACACAGAAGTTGTCAGGATGAGAACCTGTCCTTCAACAAGTTCAGGATGTTATATCTCTACTCCTGACCGATACAGGAGACCACCTAAAATTACAAGGCAAAATGGAGTAGCCATCACTGGATCGTCAACACATCTTCCTTGAGTGCCTTCTACGTGCCAGCCACTGTGGATGCAGCTGAGTGCAAGTGATGGTGAGTGGGGAGGGAAGTCAATATGAGACGGCATCATGGGCTGCAGAGAAGTGGGGTCAGCCCTGCTCTTGCAAGAATAACAAGACAGATAGGCAGCAGACAGAGAGCTGCCTTTGACTCAGCCCAGGAGGCAGCCATGCCAAGTTATCAGAAATTTAACTTGCAGGTGGAAAAAATCAACACCAAGGATTCTGCTGAATCATAATCAAGACTAACCATGGAACCTTGCGTAAACTCATTTCCTTTTTGTCTGTTCACCTGTTCTGTTAAATGCACGTGTGAAGAAAATAATTTCTTTCATGGTTGCTGAAATCTGGAGTTCGATTGGGTTCATTTCAGCAAGTTACTAACCGCGTTCTTTTCTGATTCGAATTACTGAAGCTGCTGAGAATTGCTGGTTTCCTTTGATGCTTGCAAGAGAGAAGCTGTTTAAAACACTTAGGATCCCATGCAGGTTGATTTACCTTCTATGATACATTCGAGAATCAGAGACCAAGATTAGGTTTGGGGGATCCTAGAAGACATCCTAGAAGCCTGTGAGCCGATGTCCTGTTTCTTGCGCCTCCCTACTCACCTTCAGATATGGAGAGAATGCTAAAATGGCAATGGTTAGAGTTTATACCCTGCAGAATCTCACGTGGTTTGAGCTCTCAACAGCTATCACCAATCCCAAATATTTCCTGCAGTGAGGAGACAGCCATGAGAGGTGCAGAGACGAGAAAGAGAAAAATATTCATCATCTTGCTTTTACATCCTGGTAGGAGATTTTGCTTTGGGGGTCATTTGGATGTTTTAGCTTTTAATGAAAAGCAGAACTGGTTATTGCAATTGGAAATAAAGGGAGGAAAGCATTAAACTTTTTTCTCTTCTCGCCCCTAGATTTATTGAAATATAATTGGCATATAACTTTCTGTAAGTTTAAGGTGCACGGTGTATTGATTTGATACACATATATTGCTGAATGATTAGGTCATGACTCCATCAAAATAGTTATAATTCTCTTCAAAGGCTGAATGATATTCAGTGAGTCTCCAGAGGAATGAATGCTTTCATAGCAATGAACCTATAGTTTTAAAAGAGAAGGACCACCTCTATGTGTTGATCTGGGGAGATCTAGGGACACTATTAACTGAAAAAAAAACAAAAACAAAAAACAAAAAACAAAGGAAAGATTAGTGTGCCTATAGTATGTTAGATTTTATGAGAATAAAACAGCTATAAGAATATGTATTTGTATTGTTTTATATTTCATAAATATGTAACAAAAAAATAAACCATAAACTCCTAAGGTGGTTACCTCTAAGAGCCAGGGTAAAGTAGTGGGTCAGGTAGAGGTTACAGTGATGGAATCAAGGCTTCCAATGTGCCATTCTTCCAATGTGCCATTTCATATTTGACCCTTCTTGTGTGTGTGGTAAAATACACATAGAATTTACCATTTTAACCAATTTGAAGTATCCAATTCAATGACACTGAGTACATTCATGGTATTGTACAACCATAGTAACTCTCTGGTTCCAGAACTTTCTATCACCCTAAAAGGAAGCCCCATACGTACTATTAAGCAGTCTTTCTTCATTCTGCCCTCCTAACCCCTAGATACCCCAAATTTGCTTTCTTTCTCTATAAATTTGCCTATTCTGGATATTCCTATAAATGGAATCATACAGTAAGTGGCCTTTGTGCCTGGCTTCTGTAATGTTTTCCAGGTTTATCTAGGTGTAGCATGCATTAGTACTTAATTTCTTTTTAAGGCTGAATAATATTTTACTGTATGGATAGAACAAATTTCTTTATCCATTCATCCATTGATGGACATTTGTTTCCATCTTTTGCCTATTATACAGAGTGCTTCTATGAACGTTGCTTTTTGTGTCTTTGTTTAAACACCTATTTTTAATTCTTTTGGATATATTCTGAGGAATGGAATTTCTGGGTCATGTAGTAATTCTGTTCAACTTGTTATGGAACCACCAAATTGCTTTACATAAAGATGGCACCATTGTTTTCCTACCGACAATGTATGAGGGCCCCAATTCCTCCACAACCCTGTCAGCCCCCGCTGATATCCTTTAATTTTTTTTTCTTATTATAACCATCTTACTGAGTATAAAGTGGTATCTCATTGTGGTTTTGATTTGCATTTCCCTAATGACTGATGATGTTGAATATCTATTCGTGTGCTTGTTGACCACTTGTATATCTGCTTTGGAGAAATGTCTATTCAAGTCCCTTGCACATTTTTAATCATGTTGTCTGTTTATTGCTGAATTGTAGGAGTTCTTTATACATTCTGTATACTAGACTTTTATCAGAGATATGATTTGCAAGTATTTTCTCCCATTCTGTGTACTGTCTTTTCACTCTGCTTGAGAGTATGCTTTACACAAAAAATTTTAATTTTAATGAATTCAGTATATCTATCTGTCTTCTGTTACTTGTGCTTTTGATGTCCTAAGAATACACTGCCAGATCCAAGGTAATAAAGAGTTACGCCATCTAAGAGTTTTACAGTTTTGGCTCTTATGTTTAGTTCTTTGATTTTGAGTTAATTTTTGTGTATGGTATTGGGTAAGGATCCAACTTCATTCATTTCCATATGGATATCCAGTTCTCAGCATCTTTTGTTGAAGAGACTGTTCTTTCTCCCATTGAATGGTCCCATCACCCTTGTTGGAAATTGCTGTTTAACATGAATGTATGGGTTGATTTATGGTCTCAGTTCTACTCCACTGATCTCAATGTCTATGCTTATGCTAGGATCACACAGACTACTATAGCTTTGTAGTAAGTTTTGACATCAGGGCATGGTAATCCACCAAGTTTGTTCTTTTTTTCAAGATTGTTTTGGCTACTCAGGGCCCCTTGCAATTCCATGTATTTCAGGATCAGCTTTTATCATTTCCTCAAAAAAAAAAAAAAAAAAAAAGCCATGGAAATATTGTTAGAGATCTGGTGAGTTCTGCCATTTTAATTATGTTGTCTTCCAATCTGTGAGCAGGAAATGTCTTTCCATTTATTTAGATCCTCTTAAATTTCTTTCAGCAATGTTTTATCGTTTCAATGTACAAGTATTTTGCCTTTTTGGTAAAATTTATTAAGTATTTTATTAGTTTTGATGCTTTGTAAATTGAATTGTTCTGGTTTCAATGTAAATTTTCAGACTGTTCTTTGCTACCATATAAAAAATACAACTGATTTTTTGTGTGTTGATGTTGTTTCCTGCAATTTGGATAAACTCATTTATTGGCTTTAATAGATTTTTGTGAATTCTTTAGGGTTTTATATATGAGATCGTGTCATCTATGAGTAGAGATAGTTCTACATCTTTCTTTCTTATTTAGATGTCTTTTGTATCTTTTTCTTAACTAATTGCTCTGGCTAGAATTTCCATTGCAATGTTAAATAGAAGGGGCACCTGGGTGGTTCTGTCAGTTAAACATCTGACTCGATTTCTGCTCAGGTCACATCTCATCCTTTGTGAGTTCAAGCCCTGCCCTGGGCTCTGTGCTGGCAGCGCAGAGCCTGCTTGGGACTCTCTCTCTCCCTTTCTCTCTCTCTGCCCCTCTCCTGCTTGCAGGCTCTCTCTTTCCCAAAATAAATAAATAAACTTAAAAAAAAAAAAAGAATAGTAAGAGTGAGCATCCTTGTTTCTAATCTAAGGGGGGGATTTTTCAGTCTTTTACCATTGAATATGCTGTTAGCTATAAGGTTTTTATATATGTCCTTTATAACAACTTTTGCCTGAAGGTCTATTTTTTCTGATATTAGTATAGCTACCCTAGCTTTCTTTTGATTTGCGTGTAATATTTTTCTATCCCTTTACTTTCAAACACTTCGTATCTTCGGATGTGAATCTCTTGTAGTCAGCAAACATATATTGTGTTTTATTCATTTTATTCCTCTTTTATTTATTTATTTATTCCTATTTTATTTATTTATTTTATTTATTTATTTATTTATTCCTATTTTTTAAATTTATTTTATTTATTTATTTATTTATTCATTCCTATTTATTTATTTATTCCTCTTTTATTCATTCTGTGAATCTCTGCTATTAAATTGGAGAGTTTCTTATATTTACATTTAAAGTGATTTCTGATAAGGAAGGCTTCAGCCATTTTGCTATTTGTCTTTTACTTTTTTCTTCCTCAATTCCTCCATTTACTGCCTTCTTTTTTATTTAGTTGGGTGTTACTTTTTTGTGGGTTTTTTTTGTACTGTATCATTTTGATTCCTTTCAACTTTTTAAATTTTAAAACTATTTTTCAATTATGTTCTCAGTGGTTATCCTGGGGATTACATTTAACATAACAATCTAGTTTGAGTTGATATAAACTTTATTTCAATAGTATGCAAAATTCTACTCCTATTTATCTCGAGACTTCCTCTTTATGCTGTTGTTTTCACAGATTACATCTTTATTGCATGCCCATTACATAGAATTATCATTTTATACTTTGAATTTAATATGTCATTTCACTGACTCCATGGTTTCTGATGAGAACTGGCTGTTAATCTTACTGAGGATCCCTTGTATGTAATTCATTACTTCTTTTCTTGCTGCTTTCAAAGTTCTTTGCCTTTCACCATTTTGATTATTATGTGTCTCCATGTGGATTTCTATTTGTCCTACTTTGAAACTTGTCCTATTTTGAAACTTGTTGAGCTTCTTGGATGTGTTGATTCATGTCTTTATCAAATTTGGGGAGTTTTATAGTATAATATATTCAAGTATTCATTCTGCCCCTTTCTTTCTCTCATCTCTCTCTGGAGTCTCATTATATATATTTTAGTATACCTGATGGTGTCCCACAGTTCCTCTAGGCTCTATGATTTTTTTGCTGTAGTTCTTTTTTTTTTCTACTCCACAGACTAGACAATTTCATTCCACCAATCTTCAACTTCATTAACTCTATCTGCTAAAAAAATAAATAAAAAAATTTAAAAAAATCAGTTAAGCCCCTCCAATGACTTATTTATTTCAATTATTGTACTTTTCAGCTTTAAAATCTCTATTTAGAGAGAGAGAGAGAGACTCATTGTCCTAGTTTTCTTTTGTTCTTCGACCTTGGTTTTCTTTAGCTCTTGGAGCATATTTAAGGAAGTTGATTTAAAATCTTTGTTCAGTAGGTCTGCTTCCTCTTGGGCAATTTCTGCTAATTTATTTTTTTCCTTTGGGTGGGCCATACTTTTTGGTTTCTCTTTTGTTGAAAACAGGCCATTTCGAATGTTATGACGTGGTAACTGGAAATCAAACTCTCTCCTCTCCCTAGGATTTTCTGTTATTGCTTTTTGTTATTGTGGGCTGCACTTAGTTGTTTATTTAGTGACTTTTCTAAACTGTTTTTGTAACGACTGCGTTCCTTGTCATGGGAAGATTCTGAAGTCTCTATTCCTTTAGCGTAGTGCCCAGCTTGTTGTTTGACAAAGATTTCCTTAAATGCCTGAAGCCCAGAAAAAGAAAGTCTGGAAACATAAACAAAACAATTCTCCAGGTCTTTGCAGATTGGCTCTGTAGTGGGTCACTCCCTCCTTAGCCACGCCATATTTCAACTCTGCTTGAGCCTCCTCTTTGGGCTTGCACTGAGCCTAAGTAAGGGTCAGCTAGAGATGAAAGCATACGGTTTTCTCAGGTCTATTCTGAGCATGTGTCCTGTTGGAGAGGCATGCACATGTTCTCTAGATTCCCTAGCACACATGAGAATTCTTCAAAGATGTTATCCCCCTCAAAAATCTCACTCCTTGGCATTTCTTCCTGTACTTTTGGTTTGACTATTGTTCGCCCAAACTGCTCCTCTTTGCCCCAGACAGTAGTGGCACGTTCTTCATCTTTCAGTGTTTTGGGGAAACATCCTCCACGTAGCCACTCAGTCCTGATAGATTTCCAAGTGGGGTGAAGAAAAGGAAGCCCCTTGCATCAGTTCTTTGGAGAAACACCAATAAGGTCAGAACAGACAAACACAGTTCTTGAGGAACAAGGTCTTGTCCACTTCCTCTGAAACCTGATGCCCACGCTGGGAATGTGGGCTGCTGTCTTGAAGTCCATCACCACATTGAGGAGAATGGTGGGACTAGATGAAATGAACATTTCTTGCCATGTTTCAGTGGCCTTTTCTTGGTGAGGCATTCACTTGGTTGCTATAAACCTTTGATTCTCAGAGTTTAGTAAGTTTAATTCTGACAGTTTTTTTGTCAGGCTTTTCTGTCTCTACTGATAAATCCCAAGAGTTCCCTCCTCCACCATTTGCACTGATTTCTCATATTTGCCTTTTGAATCATGCAACTGTATTACTTATATCAGAGAGTAATCACTTTGAAAAAATTTTTTGAGAGAGAGCATGAATGGGGGAGGGGCAGATGGAGAGACAGAGAATCTTAAGCAGGCTACACGCCCAGCATGGAGCCCCATGTGGGGCTCGATCCCTGGGATCATGACCTGAGCCCAAATCAAGAGTTGGACGCTTAACCAACTGAGCCACCCAGGCACCCCAATTTTGAAAAAAATTTAATGAATGTTTTAGTAGATAGGGTCTTATTACCTAACCTCCTGGCATTCTCAAACTTTGGCTCCACCAAATAATTGTTGCCACCAAGCTCTCATTTAATCTTGTTTGAGGCAAATACAAGAAGAGAACTCAACTGAGAACCAAGGCTAGTTTGTTAGTTAGGGCTTACAGTAGTCAAAACTTTGAAGTATTAAGTCTGCCTTCCCATAGACATTTTCTTTCCCATCTCTCTCCATCTTTGTTCTCTTTTATTCTCAAACCCAAGCCTAATATTTCACCTGCTCTCCTACCACCTTCCATGATGAAACAATACTGACTGCCTTAAACTTGTTAAGTGTTTAAGGAGATGAGCAAGTTTCTATTTCATAACTTGTCTTAGAATTCTGATCTCCCAAGATCAAGTAGTACACAGTCGTCAATTCATTCATAAACATGAAGGAAGTCATTTTTGTTTGTTGGTTGGTTGGTTTTCTTTCTGAAGAGCCGGCTCTCAGGTTTGGAGAGGATAGAGCAAATTAAAGGAAGAGGTAAGGTGCCTTGGGAGAAGGATAAGGGCAACAAAATATGATGCTGTTGGATAAGCATCACATGATAATTTTGTCAAAATCAGTGCCACATAAAGTGTGGTCTCCAGATGTGCTGACTCAAGGTCTCTAACCAGGAATCTGCATGTTCACCCATGCTCCAGAGGATTCTGAAACATGCTATAGTTTGAGAGCCACTGCCCAAAGTTACCTTACTGGGTTTTTCTTATAATGAAGATAATAACATTCCCTTGAATTTCTGTAGCCCTTTACTACTTACAAAGTTTTTTTTGTAGATGATAATCTTACCTGTTATCACAAAAGCCCAGGATTGGGCTTTGAATAAGAGCCTCTTTTAATAAATAATAAAACTGAGTTTTATTATTTGACTTTTTCCATGGTGCACATTCAAACACAAGTCTCTTGACTTCAAATCTATGGATATTCTAATTTTGCCTATATGAAAATTTTTTTCAAAAAATTAAAGTAAAAAGGATGCACCTTTCCTGGTGTAGTCACTCACCTTTGCCTTTCCTTTGCTTATTCATTGGTTCATCCACCATGCAATCCTTTACATATTCAGCAAATATTCATTACAAACTATAATAAGCCATGTAGTGTGTATATCCAGGGCTATCTAAAGTTATATTCAAAGATCATGACAATTTCTTTTTATGGGTTTGTCTAGGGTGATACACTCTTTATTATGTATAATTCCATTACACACATTTTCTTTAGTAATTTAGTCACTAGCTTCTTTAAGAGCAGTTAGCATAGAGGAGCACCTGGGTGGCTCAGTCATTTAAGCATCTGACTTCTGCTCAGGTCATGATCTCAAGGTTCGTGAGTTCGAGCCCCACATTAGGCTCTATGCTGACAGCTCCAAGCCTGGAGCCTGCTTCAGATTCTGTGTCTCCCTCTCTCTCTCTCTGCCCTCCCTTCCCCCAGCCTGTGCTCTGTCTCTCTGTCCCTCAAAAATGAATAAACATTAAAAAATTAAAATAAAAATAAAAAGAGCAGTTAGCCTAGGGATTCTCTAACATTATCTCCTATGAGAATTGGCAAGATATCTCAAAAATCCTCAAATCCAGGCCTCCCTACAGACCAATACATCAGAATCTCTGGGGACAAGACCCAGGCATCAATATTTTTAAAGCTGTCCAGGTGATTCTTATGTGTAGGCAAGGTTGAGAGCCAGTAAATTTGAGAATATAAGTCTAATTCTAGTGCCTCCTAAGAAAAGTTTTCCTATTCTGTGAGTCTCATTCCAAAACACCTGAGAGAGAGAGAGAGAGACTGGGATAGACAGATAGTTGAGGGGATGGCAGAATCTGGGTGTGTACCCTCTTGGAAGTCTTCCTTTCCATTGCTCTGTTAATTCTTACCCCACGGGTATGTACGTGTTCAACTCAAGCTGATCCTCAGTACTCCTCAGAAGTGTATGTCTACACAAAGTAAGCATAGTTTTCAAATTAAGTGTTCATTATAAAGTCTTGGTGAAAATCTAATGTCTCCAAATTATTCTTGCTTAAATTGGTAGAATCAGTCGGACAAGGCTACCAGTCTACTTTGAAATTTATCTGCCAAACCCTCACGGAAGTACGAATTACTTCAACTTACGACAAGGTTTCTTTCCCTTCCAGTTTTACAGCCCTCCATCTATTCCTTTCCTATGATGCTGCACTTTCTAAAGTCTGTAACATTTTACATGTGCCTCTGAGCGGCTGGTTGGGGAAGTGACTTCAGGACCAAGGAAATCTAGGTGTGAAAACTGGCTTTCTCAATTACTGGTAGTGAGATCCTGAGCTCAGTATTGCATCTCTCTGAGCCTCAGTTTTCCCGTTTATAAAATAAGGGTAATAATGCCTTGCAAGGTGGCTGTGAGCATCAGAAGCAAAATATGTAAACTACCCAATGCCTGGCACATTGGCCCTCAACAAATGGAGTTATATTGATGATGCTTCCTCTGTCCCACTGGTCTTAAGCTCTTTATCCTTTTTCAAAGCATCTTTGCCTTCATTATCTCCTGTAATCTTCCCCACAAGTGAGATAGGCTAGAAGTTATCTCTGGGCCACAGAAGAGCAAGCTGAAGTGCCAGACAGTTAATGGGATGGATTCAAGAGACAATTATGCATTCTCTTCATAAAACATGCTCATAAAGACAGACAGTCCTAAGCGGCAATCTAATTGGGGAAAACAAGACAAAACAAAAAACACACACAGGGCTAAATGCAGTCATCCGCTTTGGTAGATCTGAAAATAAATACCAGTGTGAGCAAAGTCAACAGGGGGAACATATACATCCAGAATTTGAAGCTGGCGTGGCCAAATGAGACGTGCTGTCGAGTTTGGGTGGTAGGATGGGGATTGATAGATCTTTCTCTTTTCTCTGTTTTTTAAATGTAATCTTCTTGTCTTACACCTTTCCTTACTAGATGAAACTTGTAATGTCAAAGATAAGATGACATATGTGTTGATTCATATTTATGTATAAGTATATATGATTTTTCATAAATTGTGTGTGTGTGTGTGTGTGTGTGTGTGTGTGTGTGTGTGTGTTTTCTAAATGACAATCGCAAACCATTCCTGATTTTGGGTTTTCCCATGGACAAGAAGCAACCTTAGGCCCAGTGTGATGCTGCAGTTTCTGCCAACCCAGAACACCTGGGGAGCAACTGATATCTAGAGTGATTGAGATAGGGATACTGTCTTTTACTGCACATTAAAATCACCTAAGGAGATTTAAAAATCCCAATGTCCACTTCTCACGCCCGACCAAATGCGTAAGTATCTCTAGGGATGGGATCCAGATATCAGTATTTTGTAAAGCTTCCCAAGTAATCCCAGTGCGCAGCTGAGTCTGACAACCAGTAGTCTAGATCAGTGCTTCTGATGCCATATGTCTGGGGTGGGGACTGGGATTCTGCATTTTTAACACGCTTGCTTCCTGGTGGTGCTGATTCTGTTGGTCCTGTGACCACATTGACTGAGTAACAAGGACATAAAGGGATTTCTTTGCTTTCGTTTTAGGAATATTAACACATGGGTTGCACAGCCACCTTAGGGACTGGTTTCATTAGTTATAAAAGTGAGAATTTGGGCTGGATAATTTCTGAGCTTACTTTGGCACTCCAAACTTCTATGGTTTATTACCAGCCAAGGCACAGATCTTGTGTTTCTCAGGGGACAGGAGACTACTGTTTGTACCAGCATCTGTGGAACATTTGGCAGCCAGGCTGGTCCTCTCCCCATGAGACAGACTGAGGCAGGGCTGCTCAAACATCTGTGTGCAGCAGAATCACATGGAATGCTTGTTTTGAATGCTCTAGAGCCCTCCGTGCAGAGATTGATTTCATAAGTCTGGGCTGGAACCTAGAAGTTAGTGGTGTTACCAACAGTAACGGTTCACATTTATTGAATGTTTCCTACGTGCCATGTATTGTTCTAGTAATTTCATAACATAAATCCGTTGAAACTTCACAGTGATCCTAGGTGACAGGGACTAGTATTTCCCCCAATTTACAGATGAGAAAACTGATAAAGAAGGTAAATAATTAACCAGGGTCATACAGTTAGGAAATTGCACACATGGGATTCTACTGTGAGGAAATTCAACACAGTTAGATTTTGAGGTCTTTTCCTCAAAGAATTTGGTTATGAAAAGGGGGAAAAAAGGGGGGGCCGCCTAGGTGGCTCATTCGGTTGAGCATCTGACTCTTGATTTCGATTCTGGTCATGATGATCTCACTGTTTGCGAGATGGAGCCTCACGTGGGGCTCCGTGCTGACAGTGAGGCAGAGCCTGTTTGGGATTCTCTCTCTCCCCCTCTATCCCTCCCCCGCTCATGCTCTCTCTCTCTCTCTCTCTCTCTCTCAAAAATAAATAAATAAACTTAAGAAAGAAAGAAAAGGGGGGAAAACAAGCAGTCATAGGGACAGCAGAGTCAGAAGCTGGCTTCAGATGTCAGACTTTGATCTAGCTGGTTCTGACGCAGGCAGGTTCTAGATCACACCTTAAGTTCCCATTTATAGATCTGCTGAGCCAGCAGACTAGCTGCCCAGGACCTTCTGGGAGCTTTAAAGTACAGTCTCCTGAATCCCCATCCCTCATATCTTGATTCCTGACGTCCAGCGTGAGACCCAGGAATCTGCATTTTAACAAGTATTAACCACCCCACCCCACGCTACCCCCCGGGATTCTTTTTTTTTTTTTTTAATTTTTTTTTTCAACGTTTATTTATTTTTGGGACAGAGAGAGACAGAGCATGAACGGGGGAGGGGCAGAGAGAGACGGAGACACAGAATCGGAAACAGGCTCCAGGCTCTGAGCCATCAGCCCAGAGCCCGACGCGGGGCTCGAACTCACGGACCGCGAGATCGTGACCTGGCTGAAGTCGGACGCTCAACCGACTGCGCCACCCAGGCGCCCCGCTACCCCCCGGGATTCTAATCCACAGCCAAATTTGAGAACTATGGAAAGAATGGGACTTCGAGACTGGCAACCGGCATTTGCGACCACGTTCTGCCACTTAGCATCCTGTGTCCTCGCTCGTTCATTCACTGATTTAACAAATATTTGTGCAGCTACAATACACTAGTACTGGGTGCTGGAGATTTCCCAGCAAACAAAACAGGCAAAAATCCCTTCCTTTATGGAGCTTACATTCTGGTTTACTAGAACATGATAAATGCAAGGGGGCAAAGGAAACAGCAGAGGAGTTGCAACTTTAAATAAAAGTGGCCAGAGAAGGCTTCATGGGGAAGTTGACATTTCGGGAAAGATGTAAGGACGGAGCAGGTTAAGCAGAGACCTGTGGGAAGGGTCTTCCTGGCAGAGGGAACTGCTTGTATGAAGGCTCAGAAGTTCAAGGGTGCTTGGCACGTTCAAAGAACAGTGGGAAGGGCAGTGTAGAGGGAACAGAGTGAGTGAGGGGGAGAGGACATGAGAATGAACCCAGAGGAGGAACAGAAGACATGAGATCTAGAATTTGTAGGCCACTAAATGGACTTTGGCTTTTGGTCTGTGTGAGATGCGAACCCTTGGAAGATTTGAGTGAAATCATCTGAACTATCCAAAAGGATCCCTGGTTGCTGATCCCTGGTTGCTACTACACATTGTAGTAGAATGAGGGAAGAAGAAGACCAGTTAGGAGACCGTTGAAATTATCCAGGTGAGAGGTTGTGCTGGCTTGGCTCAGGCTGGTAGCAATAAAGGAAATAAGAAATATACTCCGAACATATTTGGAAAGTAGAGAAAACAGTATTTGCTGCAAGTTTTGGGTTTGGGTAGAAAAGGGAGAAATCAAAGATCTTCAATAAAATGTATTCAATCGTTGATTCATTTTAAAGAATATTTACTGGACGCTACTATGCACAATCATATGTGCTGGCCACTATGCAAAGCCTTGAGGTAGTTGGTAAATTAAACCTATCATCCCTGCCCTCAAGGAGTTACATTCTAGTGACATGAGGACAATAAGTACCTAACTCTTTGGGTTATGACAATACAAGATGCATAATACAGAATCTAGTACATAGCAGGGCTCAATACATGGTAGGTATTACTGTTATACAGATTATTTAGCAAAATGGCAATATATTTAGGTATAGACAACATAAGTTGGTGCTAATGAAATACAAATGAAAGGAGTAATCAAGATGGAGTGGGATAGGGGCGCCTGGGTGGCTCAGTCGGTTAAGTGCCAGACTTTGGCTCAGGTCATGATCTCACAGTTCATGGGTTCCAGCCCTGTGTAGGGCTCTGTGCTGACAGCTCAGAACGTGATGTCTGCTTTGATTTCTGCTTCTCCCTCTCTCTCTGCCCCTTCTACTCTCACGCTCCCTCTATCTCAAAAATAAACAAACTTAAAAAAAAAATTTTTAAAAAGATGGAGTGGGAGAAAGAGTTAAGTTAGTTCACATCCCTCCAATTTCCTAAATAATGCGACATTCATGTTTTCTGATTTTAATTTCAAAATGGTGGATGGTCCACTACCAGAAAAGTCAGGAAGCCACAACCATTGGACTTGAGCCCAACTCCGGGAAAGATTTTGGGTGCCTATTGAGATTAGAACAGCACAACTTTTTTGGTGACTTTTTGGGACTAGATCTCAGCAAGGGACAGTGGCCATGTCTGGAGACATTTTCAGTTGTCATGAACGGGACGCACGGGGAAGAAGTGTGTTATTGGTATCGAGTGGGTAGAAACCAGCAATACTGCTAAATGTCCTATAATACAGAGGACACCCTCCCCTTCCGACTCACCAAGGGAGTATCCAGTCCAACGTGTCAGCAGTGCCCAAGATTGAGAAGCCTGAGATGAAGAAATGTAGAGTTATCCAAAACCGTAACTATGTGGTCATAAACAAAATCAGTGGTTTGAGAGAAA
Organism: Herpailurus yagouaroundi; assembly: GCF_014898765.1. Lineage (NCBI taxonomy): Eukaryota > Metazoa > Chordata > Mammalia > Carnivora > Felidae > Herpailurus > Herpailurus yagouaroundi. The sequence continues at coordinate 14,930,573 of NW_024412400.1, forward strand.
AAGTGTCCACACTCTAACAAATGTGATGAACGCTGGATGACATCATCATGTCATTAATAAAAGAGGACACTCGGAAGAACAAATGTGTGCTGCCTTAGCTTTAGGCAATTATTCATTCTTCCTGCAGTCTTCACTGAAGGGTGTGCCAGTGCCTTTTCGTCTTTCTTGTAAAGGTCCTGTTTGCCTAGACTGGGATGTGCGGTGTTCTAGGAGCAGGGAGAGTCTGTTTGAAGACATTTTATTCTGGGAAAATTAATGGGACAGACAATGCAAAAGAAAAGAGACAAATTGTTCTTTTGGTTCCAAATAAATGCTTGTTTTCTGACACTGCCTGAATTTAAATGGTCCTCAGTTTGACTGTGAAATTAACACCTCTTTGAGGTTAATTGTGGGGGTGGGGTGCCATTCACACCACTTCCAGAGCTATTGTCTGTCTGGAATGCAGCACCAGCGCTGGGTATATTTGCTTAACCAGCACTTGCTCTGTATCTCTTCAGCTTTCATCCGGATATTCCAACCCAAAGAATCAGACATTCGCACTGTTGACCCAGTTGCCATCCTTGTCTCTCTCATCCAAGAAACCATTTAGAGAGGTCCATTGACCTTGAGCCAAATGAATTCACCTCTGTGGGCCTCATTTTCTTTCTCTTTAAAGTGGGAGAATTGAAAGAGTTCTGTATGGTCGTCTCGGCATGACTCTGCCTTGACCAACAACTTGCTTCTGGCCCTGGATTCTTTTGTTGGGTGCTGTCTCATCACCGAGAGCAAGGGGGTGGGGGGTATTGCATGGAAAGATGCAGAACTCATAATTACAGAATCCACCAGCCACAAACTCAGCTTCCTATTACCTGGGAGACCTTAGGAAAATCGTTCCTACACTTTAGGGCCATCTGGCTACATTTTTAAGATTCCTTCTGTCTCTAAAATTATATAATTTTAGGAATCCTAAAATTGGTGACTCAAAGTTGAAAAGAATTTTGAACTTCATGGTGCTGCTACTCTGAAGTTACATCTTAAAAGGATAGTCGGCGAATGGTCTTGTGTACATTTTTATACTGATCACTTTTTCTTTGGGAAGTGAAAACTTTCTGATCATTCTTACATATTGTTAGGATTTATACCCACAAATGCCGAACCATTTTTAAGTGTTTTTGTCCGTGAGTACATATGCCGGCTTTTCCATAGCCCATAGCATTAGATTATATCATTTTTAATATTTTGGTTTAGTATAGTGATAACTTTATTTAAATTTATATATCTATAACCATCAAAGAGCCCATCTGCATGCAACCATATTTCCTTTATAGACACTGTTACCTGGACATTATGAAGCTGATGAGAAGCTCATAGTAAAGAGAGCTTCTTGCCTTAAACAAGTGATTTCTTTTTCCCCAGTGAAGCTTCAAGGACAGGATATTGAAGCTACCAAGAAAATATTATTCTAGAGGAGATTTTGTTCTCCTCCAAAACTAAAACAAACAATCAGAAAACAAAACAAAACAAAAACCTAAAGGAAACATTGGATACTTCTCTTAAATTTATTATCAGGACAGCTGGGTGGCTCAGAGATCAAGCCTCTTGTAGGGCTCTGTGTTGGGTCTGGAGCCTGCTTGAGATTCTCCCTCTCTCTCTGTCTCAAAAATAAACAAACAAACAGACATTTAAATTTATTATCAAGGAAGGTGATCAAATCTACGTTTCTGAAGGTCTTTACGGGGCACACAAATTCTCCACTTACAGTGATGGAAGAAATGCAGAAGTGTTTTAAAAACAAAAGGAAAACTGGATTATTCACTGCAAGACCGCAGTCGTCTCTGGATACTTGTGCTAAGAGTCCTTTAAAAAGTCTGGAGAACAAGGATAAAGAAAATGCACAAGAAAAATTCAAAATTGTTCCCAGATAATGTGTTTTATTAAACTTGTTCCCCCTTCTTATCTCGCTCGTAAATTCTCTCACCATCCTGCCCACCTCCTAGCATTCATTCTCAATACAAAACCATAACCCAAGTGAGCTCTTTCTGCCCTCGGGTCCTGTCCCTGTGCTTCAATAAAATCACCTTTTTGCAACAAAACAAAACAAAACAAAACAAAACAAAACCATAACCCAAGCAAATAAAATCCTGGCATGTTTCTTTTTAATTATTTTAGCCACAGAAATAATAGATATTCATTGTAAAAAAGCTAGAAAGATAGATCACAAAAGGAAGAAAACAGAACCCATCCATAATTCCATATCCCGGAGAGAGCCACTGTTAGCCTGGGTTCTGTCTTTCCAGATGTTTTTCCATGAAAACCTTTTCAAAAAGAAGTCATACTCTTCAAACTATTTCTGTCCCATCTTCTCATTTAACAACATGCTATGTGCACTTTCTGGGGCTTTTTCTTCCCCATCGAAACCCACCCTGATTTATTTATGAATCCAGAGGTTACTTCTGTTGTGGAATCCTGGCAATACTTCTGGCTTTCTATTGTTATAAACTTATCTGTAAATAATACCTTGTCACTTCACTTTTGTACACATCTTTAATTACTTCCTTATAGCAAATCCCTGGATGTGGCACTGTTAGACCGAATGGGGATGCCCACTCGTGGGCCTTTGACACACAGTGCCGTATCTCTAAAATCTGACACTGAAGTGACTTCATGTCTCCAACTCTGGATGATTGACATATGGGCCTGAAAGGGTCTTGCGTGGCCTTTCAATACCAGAAGGTTTTTGGGAATACAGTGATGATTTAGGAAGTGTAGGTGGTTCAGTTGAACCATGGCAGAAGAAGTTTCAAAGGTAACAGCTTCAGCAAGTCACTGTACTATTACGATTTCTGGTAAATAAGTGGGTGAAAGGCAAAACAGAAGGGCTTTCCTCTTTGGAAGAAAGAAACCAAACCTCACACAGTAACAAATCCAGATTTCACCCACAAAGGTAAAGGCACCCCTGAATGTAGGTTTAGTTAAATTAAAGATACATTGAAAATTGAAAATGCACATACCTACAACCTGGAAATTCCATTCCTAAATGTGGATTACTAAATTAAATTCTAAATAGAAAATTCTTACTTATAAGAATGTAAACTGGGGGTGGTGCCTGAGTGGCTCAGTCCATTAAGTGTCCCACTCTTGATCTCAGTTCAAGTCTTGATCTCTAGGTCATGAGTTCAAGCTCTGCACTGGGCCCGGTGCTGGGTATGAAGCCTACTTAAAAAAAAGAAAAGAAAAGGGAAGAAAAGAAAAGGGAAGAAAAGAAAAGAAAAGAAAAGAAAAGAAAAGAAAAGAAAAGAACGCAAAACTGCAAACACAAATTGGAAACAACCTATATGTCCGTCAATAGTGGAATGGATAAATTGATTACATTACATTCACACAATGCAATATTATAAAGGAGATAAATAAATCCTCTACATATGCCATGGATAGATTTTAAAATATACTTGTACATTAAAAAAAGAGAAAGATAGATGCGAAATTATATGTGCAGAACAATAACACAGAGAACAACACAATACAATACAATACAATAAAGGCAAAATATATGTATGTATATACAATCATAGCCTGAAGGACAGATACCACATTTATGAGTCTTTATTCCCCTTTGGTGAATAGAGAAATGACACCAGTGGGGTGAGGGCAAGTGGTAGGAGAGAAGAAAATCTTTCAATTTTATCTGTAATATTATTTTAATAGTAAAAATCATGCTGTTTTATCAAACCTAAGATGCCTTTGATGAAAAAAACCTCATATTATTTTATGTATCACTCAGGAAGAAAGTTGCCACAATATGTAACTAATTTTAAAGTGCACCCAATTTCAGAGATGCTAAGATGTGAAAAAATGTGTGAAATTCTCTCCATATAAGGCAAAACACACAAGGTTAAGATCTGCTAATTCACGAGGTGGTTGGGGTACATGGTTATTGGTTATGTCACTCTGTGAGCTTTTAAGAACTTTTCCAAAGGAAAAGAACACATCAGATATTATAGGAAGTGGAATTCCTCCATCATATGTAGCATTTTAAATGCATACTGCTCGTGTCACAAATATACTACTCTAAAGCCCAGCTGGCTTTTTATGTGTGGTCCCCAAATGAACTAGAATGTGGTGAAGGCGGGAGACATCTCCTTGAAGCTTTGTACCTTGAGAAGGATGACTTAACATTTACTCAGAAATACTTGTTCACTGCATTGAAGTTCTCCCAGATGAAAACAGCAATCCCAAAAAACAGATCCTGTCTGGTCAATAACCCATGTGGGAGGAATTTGATGCTGCTGACTTAGGCGTGCAGCCTCACAGCTCATCAGGTCAGTGCAGAAAGCCAGGAATGTTCATTATAGGGTTATTCCCTTGAAAAAGAAGCAAACTGAAAACAAGGCTATTCGTCCTACCATTAGCCACTAAACTGAAGCCATCCAAGCTCCTCCCTTCAGTGTGAATGCATCCTAGTAGGTCACATAGCACGGGGAACTAACTTGTCTATAGTCCTTTATTTCTCCCCTTGGCTTAAAGAAAGTCTGTCTCTAGAAAGTATTCAGAAGAGGGGAGCAAAAAAGGTTTAGAGCTAGCATTGCCAGATAAGATACAGATTCTCGGATCAATTCATTTATCAGATCAACCATGAATGTGTTTTAGTAAGTCTATTTCACTGAATGGAAAGATCAACAACAAATAACTTTTTGCTATCAGCGTGTGTAACTATTACGTGGGACATAATTATACTAAAAGTTTTTTCACTGTTTACTTGAAATTCAAATTTAACTGTGCTTTATTTTCTAAATAGGACAAACCTATGAGGAGAATTAGCTTAACGAGAAAAAAAAGGTGGGGGGGGGGGGGGTGGGGAACAGGACCGGCAGCTAAAAGGTGAACCAAACATAGAGAATGGATTAGAAGTGGCTGCAAAAGAGAAAGAAAAGAGGAGAGGGGAGGAGGGGGGGGGGAAGGGGAGCAGAGGGGAGGAGAGGCCCGGAAGCATCTGTGAAGGAGAGACTATTTGAGCCGAAGACTGTGTCCATCTTTCCTACTTTCTACTGGCGTGGAGGGGGTTCGTTCTAAACTGAGCGCTGAATGTGGTCCCGGGAGCCTCAGTCACCTGGTGGTCACTGCCTACCTGGCGTGTCCCCGAAGTCAGCCAGCGGCAGAGGTCTCTCCAGGAGAGAGGAATTGATCTGACGGGCCGGCTCGGGGCCATCTCCTCAAACCTGACTGCTCCCTTCCCTTCAGTGCTGAGTCAACAATCTTGGGGTCCTTTCTTAACTTTGCATTGGAAGACCACGTACAGGGTGACCTAGAGCTCCCTGGGCCGGCTGGAGAATGGACAGCAGACGTCCCCCTCCCGGGTTAGGCGGCTCCTCCCGGGCGAACTGGAGAGCCTGAAGGCCTGGCCCCGGCCCAGAAGCATTTTCTGTGGCAAGCTGGTAAGCTCACAACCTCCTCGCCTTCTAGAACACAGGCAGGCCCTGAATGCTGAAAAACATTGAAAAAAAATATACCCCTTCCTGTTCTTCTCTAAGTTATAAAAATAGAAGGAAGGGGGGGAGGGGGAGGCAGAGAGAGAGAGGTGTGAGGCAGACATTCCCTGGGTCTGAAGGAAGCAGCAGACTCCACCGTGTCTCACACCTTCCCTGGGTTTGTGTAGAGAGAGCTGTTGCTGCTGGCCTACCCTGCCGCCGGCACGCCGTCCGTCTAGAGCGCTTGATACCTTCTCTTTCCTCTTGCAATGGTTGTTGACGTGAGAATTTAGCTATTGGGTTTTTTTCGCCTTCTGTTTTGATCTCAAGGGGTTTAAAGTTACTTTCACTTTTGCAAACCCTGTGGCCGTGGTGGGAAAAAGCGCAAGCCCTCACCGTGAGCCCCGGGGAGGGAGGTTTGGGGAGAAGGTGCCCCCATTGGGCTGGTAGGTTTCACAGCTGGCAGAGGCAGAGCGACTCCCGAAGGGCAGGCTCTGACCACTGGCCCCGTTTAACTTCCTGCTCACAGCAGCGCAGTGGGGGAGGCCGCGTCGTTCCCGTTTTACAGAGGAGGAGACCGAAGCAGAACAAAGAGACCGGGCTCACCTGCCATCTACATGTAGGATACTGACATCTCCGGATATGTGATGAGAATGGAGACAAGACTGCTCTAAAACTGCCTTCGCAGAAAGACTTGCAAGCAGATAAGAGGGTTGCTTTGACCAGCGGCTTGGGAAGCAAGGACAAGGGGAAGGGGCCACACACCCAGGGCCTTGCCACAGATGGGGCTCGGGTGGCCTGCTAGGAGAGGTGGGGAATCTGAGCGCAGGGCTTTTCTTGTGCCGAGTGGGCACAGTTAGCTTGGGAACAGAGCGGAAGTGTTCTAGACCACTGAGCAGGGATAGTCCACCTTCCGGGTCCTCCTATCATTGTGCTTCTCGGCACCTTTAAATAGCACATTAGCAGCAAAGAGGAAGAATGGAAAACCATCCCTCTTCTCATTGACAGAATTCTCTTTTTAAAGACTCCTTTTTTCGCCAGTGGTAAAACTTTGGAAGCTGGAAAGCGGAAAGACAAGTATTGACTGACTTAATAAACCCAAGGAAGCTGGACTCTTAGACATGGGCACCCGATTTGGAGAGGTTTATCAACCTCAACAAGGATTATCAAACATCTGAGGAAGACCACAAGTCAGAAGTCTAAGCAAAGCGATGACAACTTAAAACAACAAAAACACGACAGTCATTAATATTCTCTGAGAGAAAAGATGATGCATGTAGGAAATAAAAATAGGATTCTGTTTTTAAAAAAACATGCAGATAACCAGAGTGAGTTTTGGAAAATAAAAATCTAAGAGCAGAAATGTACCTATCAATAAAAATGCTGGAAGATAATTTTGAGGATATTTCTCAGAAAGTAGAACAGGGGCGCTTGGCTGGCTCAGTTGGTGAAGCTTGGGACTCTTGCTCTCAGGGTTGTGAGTTCTATCCCCACGTTGGGTGCAGAGATTACTTAAAAATAAACTCTTAAAAAAAAGTGGAGCAGAAGACTAAGAGATGGAAAATAAGAGACAAAACATTTGCTAGATATTAAAGAGTGTCCAGAAGGCTAAACATCCACACAAATGAATTATAGAAAGACAGATAAAATAAACAATGAAAAAGCTAACAAAAAAAGTTTCAGAATAAAAAGGTCTCATCAAAGTTCACCACAATATGGGGTGCCTGGGTGGCTCAGTCGGTTAAGCAGCCGACTTCAGCTCAGGTCATGATCTCACGGTCCGTTAGTTAGAGCCTCGTGTCGGGCTCTGTGCTGACAGCTCGGAGCCTGGAGCCTGTTTCAGATTCTGTGTCTCCCTCTCTCTGACCCTCCCCCGTTCATGCTCTGTCTCTCTCTGTCTCAAAAATAAATAAACGTTAAAAAAAATTTTTTTTTTGAAAAAAAAAAAGTTCACCACAATAAATTCATACGGATTCTTTTTTTTTAAAATTTTTTTAGTGTTTATTTATTTTTGAGAGAGAGAGAGAGAGAGAGAGAGAGAGAGAGCACGAGCATGAGCAGGGGAGGGGCAGAGAGAGAAGAAGACACAGAATCTGAAGTAGACTCCATGCTCTGAGCTGTCAGCACAGAGCCCGACGCGGGGCTCAAACTCACAAACTGTGAGATCGTGTGACCTGAGCCAAAGTCAGACGCCTAACTGACTGAGCCACCCAGGCACCCCAAATTCATATGGATTTTTACCACAATTTACAAAGAGAAAAATCCCAAAATCTTCGAGAAAGGAAAAAAAATTTTTTTTCACTTCAAAGTACCAAGATTCAGAATGGCTTCAGATTCCTCAGTAAAACCATGGAAACTGAAAGACAATAGAGAAATTCTGAGGAAGAACGGGTTCCAATTTAGAATTCTGTGCCTAAGACAATTAAATTTCAGTGTCGATGAGAGACATTTTTATATATACAATTTCTTGCCATTTTTACCTCCTATGTGCTTCTTTCTCAGGAAGTAAGTCTAGGAGGTGCCCTCCAAAGGTAGGGATAAAACTACCTTGGAAGGACAGAGACGGGGAACTCAACTCGCAAGCGACATAAATAGAAAACCTAAGTCGTGAACATAAGCCAGGCCAGAATCCAAGACCACTGGGGCTGTGATTTCATTTCATTTTTTGTTTTTATCTGATTATCATGTTAACAAGAGTTCAACCAGATTTATTATGAAAGTAATCAGCCCCTGGGCCATCTTCTTTTTCCCACTACTAACTATTCCTCTGAAACAACCACTGTCATCCCCTTTTGCTCTCTCGTTTGGCATTGCCTCCAAGTCATTAAATAACATAGTCCTACTTCTTGAGGTTGCCACTTTAGTCATTCCCTATGTATTCTCTACTCTGAAAGTTAAAAATGATTCTCTACTCTGAAAGTTAAAGATGAGCCTGGCTGGCTCAGTGGGTTAAGCATTGGACTCTTGATTTCAGCTCGGGTCATGATCTCATGGTTCATGAGATTGAGCCCCGGTGCCCAGCTCTGCACTGACAGTGTGGAGTCTGCTTGGGATTCCCTCTTTGTCTCTCTCTGCCCCTCCCCCGCTCACGCGTGCTCACACTCTCTCAAAATAAATAAATAGACATTAAAAAAAAAAGATGATTCCCATTCTGCCACCACCACCACCACTTTTTGGATAGGTCTGCTTATTCTGGGAGTTGTTTCTTGCCTTAATTTCCACACTACACTAAAGCTTTGGGTTGTGTTTCCTATCACTCAGGTATGTTTCATATGGTGTGTGTGTGTGCATGTGCGTGTGCGTGTAATTTGATGATTGAGTCAATGGGTTTGAAGTAAAGCAAAGACAAGGAATCAGTAAAAATAAAAATTCCTATAATCAAGACAAGCACACAAATGTGTGAATAAGATTTTCAACAGAAACATAACAGAGACCATGGAGAATATAGGGCAAAATAGAGAAAGTGTTAATAAGTCGATTTATCAGGGCAGCACACGTGAGAAATAAAAGCAAGTTCAAGATCAAAGAAACTACTCAGCCTTCTTACTTTAGATACAAATTGGCAATTAGCCTAGATCACCTTACACAGTGACCACAGAAGGGCTATGGGATCCAAACAGGAAGTATCAGCCTCAGAAATCTTAAAAGCCCCTGATGCGAACTTCTACTCTTTGATCTGCCAGCACCAATTTTTCCTTATGAGGACAGACCCTCTTTTTTTGGAGAACGGCTCCTCTCTCCAGGATAAGCATATATGTGGTGCTAGCAAAAACTTCTTGTCCCAAACATTTTATTCTGAAGCCCTGTTGATCAAGCTAGAGGTGGATATGTGATATAAAGCCATGCGAATTCAAATCCTTCCCTGAGATGTTATAGAGAGTCCTACAGAGCGCAGATGATCCTTCTTAATGGTACCACGAGTCACCTAAAAATCGGAACTTCTGAAATATACAAGAAAAAAGAAAAGAGATATTGAGGGATGACTACTAGCCTCCACCACAATGACCTACTAAGACAATGTAGCAGGATATTATAACTGGAAATTCTCCCTTACACCACAGCCCTGGGGAGGGCGGGTTTTGTGCCATGTTTTTGCTTTAGAATGTATCTGCATCAATGGGGTAGATTTCAGATTATGCAGATTTACAAAGGAAAGGAATTTGAAAACTCATTCTGTGACTGTGAATCCCTTGGGTGTTTCAAGAGGATTAGAGAGGGAGCAGGAGGGAGAATTGGCGGAGGGGGGCAGGGGGGGAATGGCTGCCACTGAAAAAGTTTGCTGTGAGCTCCTGGGCCTCTCCACCGGGGGTGTTTGGGAGAGGACAAGGCTGTAACTGCTTCTCCTCAAGTCCAGTGAGGAGGCCTCCGCAGAATGTTGTGACGGGACATTGGTTAAAAGATACGTTTGCATAGAGCTGCTGTCATTCCTAGGGCCCCGCTCTACCATCCTGCTTTGGGGAAGAAGTAGGGGAGAGTTGCTCCTGATTAATTTGAAGGGTGATGATGGAGTCTTCAAAAGGACCCCCTGGAGAGCCTTGAGCTGGGAGATACAGGGAACCGGTGCTTGACTTACACTCTTACACTCACAGCAGACTGTGGACTGGGTCTGAGTCCTCTTTAACAAATCTAGAGTGAGAAGGGCTGACCTCAAGCTTTGGTGGTGGCACCCAGGAGCAGCTGCTGGGTTGAGATGGGTCTACATCTTTTCAGAGCAAGGGATGTGGGCTGTGGGGGCAGAGTCTGAGTGAAATTGACCTGGGCTTTTTGAAAGACCTCCTTAAGAGATAAGGACAACTCAGCAGAAAAAGGCTAGAGATGTTTGTCATTAGTGCCCAGAGCCCATTAACACAGAAGGCAGGTCACATACCTCTTATGCTCAAAACCCTGCAAGTAAAAGCCCGAATTATTACAATATCCCAGGAGGTACTCCTGTCCTTGCTTTTCCCCAGAAGCAGCCGGTTGAAATCAGCTCAGGCCCTCTATGTAGAATATTCTTCATCCAGGTATCTGCAAAGTATGCTCCTTTACTTCCTTTACATGTTGTCTTAGGTTGGATTCCTTAGAAACAGAGCCTGTGACAACGTGTTTTGTGCAGTAACTCCTTGAGGGAGTGCTCTCAGGAGAAACCTGTAAGAAGCAAGAGAAGGAGAATAAGGCAGAGGAAGCCACTAAGCAAAGGTGTGATTTCTAACTTCCCCTACCTGATCCCACGGAGAACTCAAAATATGAATGGCACTACAGAATTGTCCTACCTTGATGCAAGGAAACCAGGTTATATATACCACCTATCAATCAGTTACTGGTTGCAGGCTTCCCCTCAGTGGGATGTATAAACTTCCAGGCATCTCCTGGCAAAAGGGCTCTTATCAGCTGAAGACAAGTGTCAGAAGGATGACCTGTGAGTCATTATGACAGCTAACACAGGGACTGGGACATGGGAGCACTCTCCCAACAAACGCAAGCTGGGAAGGTCGCCAACAGTGTCTACTATGGGTGTCTGAAACAGTCTTATCTTCCTGCCTTGAATTATTGTTTCCACCACTGGTATCACTTCCTAACATTAATATCTTTTACTTTTTTTTAATTATTGCTTATTTCCTACAGCTAGGATGTAAGCACCAGAAGGGAAAGGATTCTATTTTGTTCACTATTATAGCTACATGTGATACCTAGAATATTACTTGATTCAACAAACACATACTTGTAGGTACTTAATAGATTCTTATTGAATGAAAGACTAAATGAATAAATGATTGAGCAAGAATCTGGAGGGGAAATGTTTTAAAGGAATGTGGGAGACAAAAATGTTGCTTTTTTGGATACTAACCATGTTTCATGTTCATTTGAGAAGCTGATTACTGAAGATACCAGTAATCACTTACAGGGAAAGTTTGCCCCTGGGAAACAATACTATTGAATGGAGGGCACAATGTGAGGTGCTTGTCTCACGTAGAGGCGTGATGCTGTGTATTGATTTAGTATAGAGAGGACTCTATTAGAACCCTAGTGATCTGGTATACCAGATGGCTGGAAGAAGGAGTCTGGGAAACCTGTAACTAACTATGTATGTATGCGTTGGTATCTTCTACCTCAGTGGTTCTATCTATCTCAGTGGGTCTGGAGGGTTGGCCCAGCTACAACTGTACCAGCCAGAAGCATCTCTGAAGATGCTGGCATTGGAGTAGTAGCCCTTCCCAGAAGCAACAGCCCTGTCTGTCCTGTGGTGAGATTGTCCAGAGAGGCTAATCAAATCTCCCCTTTGAAAAAATCAACATAGACTTCTCAACCCTGGGAAAGCTAAACCTGCATGTCAGATTCACCTGGAAGCTTTAAAAATACTGATGCTCAGGTGTAAGCCCAGACCAATTGAACTCAGATCTGTGGAACAGGGGCCCAGGCAGTGGTATATCGAGAAGGTCCTCAAGTGATTCTAATGTCCATTCTAGGTGGAAAAGCCACCAGCAACAAAGCAAAGGAAAGGACATTTTCAACTTGTGTAAGCAACAGTGAACACATTGACTGGTTGCTTATGGAAGTTACATGGTAGGAAATCGCATTCCCAGTCTTTTCAAGGAACACCGGCTCCCAAGGAAAATTTAAACAGTTCTGTATTTGAGGCTCAGGTTATGTCGGGGAGGCTGCTGTCTCACTGGGGTAACATCTCACTTTCCTCCCTGATAGGTGACTGTGGCAGACCCGGGGCCTATGAATCTCCCTCATTCCTTAATACTCACCTTCCTCTCTTCACTTCCCACTGTCTTTAATGTTTAGCCAATCTGGTACGTCTCCCCAACCAGACCCTCCCACCTACAGACTTCCATCTGTGAAAATTTAAAAAGCGAAACCTCACTAAACTGGGGTCAGGAGGTTCAGCAGGGGGAGCTCTCACACCCTGCCACTTTTCAATTGCAGACCCAACAGGAAGAGAGGGACCCAGGACCTAACTGGATATACTACTTTATTACCCCAGCAGTAGGAAAAAGGTCTCTCCTCCTCTCCACTCCCCCAGCAGTCCAGCCAATGAGAAATTCACAATCGACCAATGGAAAGCCACTGTACTTCAAACTCCTGGTTTACTTCCATGGACTTTTTGTTTATAACAGCCTCCCCAGTGTCCTCTCTTTCGTCTATAAAAGGGCAGTCTTCTCCTTTGTTCTAGGGCCTTGTCTATGATTTTGCCACAGATTGCAATTCTGTTATTCTAGAATAAACCCATCATTTGCTGATAAAATAACTGGCAGTTTTATTTAGTTTCTTTTTTTTTAATGTTTATTTATTTTTGACAGAGAGAGAGAGACAGAGCATGATTGGGGAGGGGCAGAGAGAGAGGGAGACACAGAATCTGAAACAGGCTCCAGGCTCTGAGCTGTCAGCACAGAGCCCGACGCGAGGCTCTAACTAACGGACCGTGAGATCATGACCTGAGCCAAAGTCGGACACTCAACCCAACTGAGCCACCCAGGTGCCCCAGTTTTATTTATTTTCTTAAAAAATGTTTATTTACTTATTTTGAGAGAGAGAGAGAGACTGTGAGTTGGGGAGGGGCAGAGAGAGAGAGAGAGAGAGAGAGAAAGAATCCCAAGCAGGCCCTGGGCTGTCAGCATAGAGCCCGACGCAGGGCTCAGTCACAGGAACCATGACATCATGACCTGAACCAAAATCAAGAGTCTGATGCTTAACCAACTGAGCCTTCCAGGCGCCCCACTGGCAGTTTTGTTTTTAAGGCTAACACATCTTTGTGCCCTTATAATTAATCCTAAACCACTCAGGCTCGGTCGTTCATTTGAAGCTGACAGCCTTCCTCCTACACCCAGTTTCTGAGGGCCTGCAGCAGGTGGGGTGGCCTCTGAATGCAGTGCCTGAAGACACTAGAGAGGCAAGGTGGGGAACAGAATAGAGAGAAAGAAGGAAGCAGGATCTTTCCCTATGGCTTATTAAGAAAAGATACACCTGCAGCTAAACTTTGCAGTGAGTATTGTCCTTTGGCACTTATACATGTATATTTGCTTTTGGGAGCCTAACTTCTATTTTTATCTTCCTAACAGCAACCCTACTTTCCTTTATTGTAACTACCTCTTTCCAGTTGAATACTCCCTGGAGGTACTGTGTTCAGGGACCATACTCTATTTTAGCCAAAGGGCAGGCACATGGCTAGGGCCAGGTCAAGCAGATATTCCCTCCTGAAATATACACCTTGAGCAAGGGGTCAAGGCAACGGAGTACAGTGTTACAGTGAGTCAGCCCAGCAGAATATTCCTACTCAGATTGTTTCCAGTGAGAGAACATCCCAATGGTTCCTGCTTCCAGCCTCCAAACCCTGTGCCTTCCCAGACCCAATTTTCCAGCCTCCTTCCGGATGCCTCTCTGAACTCTCAGTAGCCTAACGATTTCCTCTTTTGCTCTTGTTTTGTTTTGCTTGTGCATTGGTTGATGGGGGGTGGGGGGTTCATTTTTGTTGTTGTTGGTTGTTGTGTTTTTGTTTCGTTTTATTCTATTTTTGTCTAAATTTGCCAGAGTCTGTTTCTCCAGTTTGTAAGCAAAGAACCCTCCCTTAATCAGTCTTCCATTTAATGTGCATGAGAAATCCAAATTCCTTCCATGTCCTCTATTTCTTATGAACCAACAACCAGGTCTTATTACTTTTGAAAAAAAAAATCTATCCCTGCACATCACCTACCTAGTTCGTGTCCTAGTTATATTTCAAAGTTCTCTTACATTAGTCGATGATGAGAATAGTTATGACCAAATTCTTCTTCTTCCTCTTCTACTTTAAATGTGTATTTATTTTTGAGAGAGAGAAAGAGCATGAGCAGGGGAGGGCCAGACTGAGAGGGGACAGAGGATCCAAAGTGGGCCCTGCGCTGACAGCAGTGAGCCTGATGTGGGGTTCGAACTCATGGACTGTGAGATTGTGACCTGAGCCGAAGTCAGACACTCAACCGACTGAGCCACCCAGGGGCCCCAAATTCTTCTTAGTAGGGGGAGTTTAGGGGTATGTAAAGACACATAAGTTAGTCTTGCACTCAATATGTGGCCTACCATGTACCAGAAATGGCGTTCAGGGTGATAACTGTTTCCACCTCCCATGTCATTTTATAATACATTTCTATGTCGATAAGGAATCTGTGCATGTTGACCCTGTAACCTGAGCAGTCCCAACCAGCTGGTCTGGTGTTCCTCGGTTCTAGTCCTGATGAGGCCCCTCTCATGTGACCTTGAGCAACTCACTTCCCCTTTCAGACTGATCTATAAAATGAAAGACCTAAAGAACGTGATGTCCAAGTATGACCTTCATTGATTGCAGGAAACTTAGGTCATATAATTTGGTATCGTAATCTCCTCAGGGCCTGGAGTTCCAGATGGGGCCAAGGCCTGGAGACTGACTCATCCTCTTCAGGATCTCATCAGTCTGTCTGCTTCTATCCATCCCTGTGACCACCACGACTCTCTACTGTTGTCAGGACTATTGCCACAACTTCCTCAAGGGTTGACTCTGGCCTCATCACAACTCTTCTCTGCACAACAGAGATCTTTTTAGAAGGTGAATCTGAATATGTCAATTACATTTCTTTTAGGGTGATCTGATCTGAGCCCCTTCCCATTTCTTCAGTCTCGTGTCCTTTTTGTTCTCGTGCCCTGTGTGTTCCAACCTCAATCATCCGTTTTCGATTCCTCCCAATGCCATAGATTTTCCTTGTTCCAGGATCTTTACACAAGCTCTGTCCTCTGCCTCTAACACTTACCCCTCTCCCCTTGCCTAGCTAGTTCACTCCTCCTGCAGATCTTGCCTCAGAGAAGCCTTTCCTAACCTCCAGGACAAGCCAGGTAGTCCTGTCCAAGGATCCCTGTGTTTTCCTGCAGAGTCCTTATCACAGTGATTAATTATAAATTTAATTATATGTTTATTTAAAAAGTGTTATTTCCCCCACTGTTTTGCTTATCACTACAACCCCAACACCTAGCACAGTACCTAGCACACCACGAAGAGGCAATAAAGCCATTGCATACATGAGCAAAGAAGTGAAACTGGAACACGTCCAAGCATCTCATCCCTCTTTCCTGTTCTGTGCACTCTGGATAGATCCATACCACAGCCCAAGCCAATGTCCACTTACCTTGATCAACCTCTTCCTTATTCCTATAAAACATGCTCTTGGGAAAAGCTGTAATAAATCAAAGGGAAACTCACCATCAGTATGCCTGGTGTATTTACACATCTACTGGCATCTGATTTAGTAATGAGCAATGCCTAGGTTTAACTTGAGTCCAAGGAATCTTAACTTTCTTAGCAGAATTTCAGAGGTTCAAAGGCAAGCCCTTCCTTGTAACATTTTTTCTTTTCTGGCCCTTTAGACTCCCATGTCATCCCCATTACAGGGTCTCCTTATCTGCTGGGCCCATCATAAGGAAGTTACACATAATATCCCATTATCCTATCCTATCCTACCGCACGAATAAGGAATTCCTTCCAGAAGCATGAGAGCCCCTTTTCTGTGCAGCTTGAGTGCTTCCTTCCCGGCACTTCCTGCCAGTTCAGTATAATGATATGGCTTTCTCCTTTCTCTGGATGGCTTTCAGTAGAATCGCAGAATCACACAATATTTAAGTCAGAGATTTCTGTGAGCCCATCCTATGTGGCAACAATCTCCTTGAGTGCCCTGCATGATCAGCTACAATCAGAAGCAGCAGAGGAAAACCGGCCTTGGGTTCAAAGGAAGGTAAGATAAATGTGATGATTCCTTTGTGAAGCTCCATGGAATCCAAGGTCTTCTCCTCGCTGTGGGATAGAGACGTCATAGTGATTGAAGAACCAAGGCTTGGGAGCCAGGCAGAGCTGGAGTTAATCCCTGCCTTTGTCCCTGTGAATTTGGGCAAGTGACACTTCTACAAGCCTCAGCTCACTATCCATAAAATGAGAACAATCATATACTAAGATGCAAAGCAGAGTCCCTGAAGCAAGAGGGGAGGTCACTGTGTAGTGGCTTAAAAACAGAAGAGTTCTCAATTTATTTTTTATTTTTATTTATTTTTTATTTTTTATTTTTTGGCTCTAAGCTCATGGAACCTATGGAAGAGGAAAAATAATTTCCCTCTACCCTTCTAGATTCTTGGCTGAAGTGATCCCTGTAATCACAAATCAGGTTAACAGGAGAAACCCCCCAAGAAGTTTAATAACATATATACCTCTGGTATACATGGGATATACCGAGAAAATTCCCAGGAAAATAAGGTGATGGTCCAAGCCATCACCTTATATAACATCCCCTGCTAGAGACAAAAGATGTTCAGAAGCGGGAGGCCAGTTAAGGGCGATTTTCAGGTAAAGCTTAGTAACTGACGGCATGATTGTTGCACAGATTTAAGTGTCTGCCCTTCTCCACGGACAGGAGTTTCTGGAGACTAAGTCATCCCCTCCCCCATCTTCCTGGTACAGCCTGTTAGACATCCTTGCAAATGCAGATTTCCCTTATAAATGTAAATGTCTCTTACAAAAGGGTAACTTCTCAGTTTTCAGAGCTTCACCTGTTTCTTAAAAATAACCAGTTTAAAACAATCAATGTGCCAATTAGGTGTATTTTGCGGTTTATATTTTGTCCCCCCTTCAGGCTTTACTGTTAATTTACTGGGTATCTCTACAGTTTGTCCTTTTAGTCTATGTTTTGAGATTGGCTCCATCTAACTTTTTCTTTCCTGACATGTGTATAATACAAAAGAAGACATTTTTTAAAAGTAAAATCCTCCCCCCCCCCATTACTTAATCTAATTCCTGTTAGGATAATTTTTCTAGATAAGTTTATCTGTCATCCCTTTACTCTTCCTTTCTGAGTTTAAAAGGCTATAATGATCTCAGGCTCACTCATTTAGCGCAGCGGTTCTCAATCTGGTTGAGTTTACCCCCAGGGGACATTTGGCAATATCTGTAGACGTCTTTATGGTCACATCTGGGGAAGGGGTGATACTGGCATCTGATGGGCAGAGACCAAGATGCTGCTAAATATCCCATAATGCACAAGACTGCCCCCCCCACCCCACCCCACCCCCACACAACAAAGAATCATCCAACCCCTCACATCAATACAACCGAGGTTGAAAGATCTTGCTTTAGAGTAAGGCTGTTCAGCTTGTCCAAATCAAACCTCCCTTGAATCCGGTATCTCAACAGCCTCGATTCTAAGACAAGCACCTCCCTTTAAACTTTGATTCCCTCCCCTCCTCTCCAACTCTGACAAACAGCTGCTTCAAAATAGTAACATGCAAAGTCTATCTTAAACACACTGAGTCAAGAAATTCAGAGTTAAGGTTTAAAAATTCGAGGCTGGCACTCTGCTGTTAAAAAAAGACAAAACCCAAAGGTGCCAGGGTGTGAGCTGGAGACAGTGTCAAGCCAAGCTTTCAACCCCAACCCTGCCACTTTTGACTTTTGTGGGCTTAGGTCAGACTCTGTCTGCTATCCTGGGATGGCTGTTCTGTGGTTTCCTTCCAACTGCTATAGAACTTTAAGAAATAAACATGGGCAATATTCAGAGATGGAGGCATGAGCTATTTAAGGTGTGGAATCCAGGGATGTCTGGCTGGCTCAGTCAGTAGAGCATGTGACTTTTGATCTTGCAGTCGTGAGTTTGAGCCCCACGTTGAGGTTAGAGTTTACTTAATTAAAAGAAAAAAGTTTAGAATCTAAATCTGTAAATTTTATTTGTTTACTTTTTTATTAAAGTCTTTTAATGTTCATATATTTTTGAGAGAGACAGAATGTGAGCAGGGGATGGGCAGAAAGAGAGAGAGGGAGACACAGAATCCGAAGAAGGCTCCAGGCTCTGAGCTGTCAGCACAGAGCCTGACATGGGGCTCAAACTCACAAACCACGAGACCATGACCTGAGCTGAAGTCAGACACTCAACCAACTGAGCTACCCAGGCACCCCAATATTTCTTTAATAAAATCACTAAGTCATGGCATTTTATGTTCTAGATTCATCATACTTAAAACACATTATTGTTTATGTCACTTACATGTTCAGTAAGTCAGTTACCTAATAATTTTGTGCTTTGCAAAAGATGGCATAGCCAAAAAGCATGGTACTGAGAGTCAGGACAAAAGTGAATTTCTGTCCTACCTCTACTGTTTACATTTTGAACAAGTTACATAACTTCTCTGAGCCTTATCTTTCCCTTTCAAGAAAAGGGGAAAATAATCTCTGTTTCATGGATGAACCTTGTATGTATATAAAGTCCAATCAAAGTTCTGGAACATATAGGCCCTTTAATAAATATTAAACCTTACCAAAGGGTAAGTTCATCTCTCCAGTCATGGGACCAAACTACACATACATGAAAAGGGAAACTGAAAAATTCAAGGCCATGAATGACATGATAACCTGCCTTGAGATTCAAGAGGATTACAAAGAGATCACTAATGATTGTCTTGCTGTATTAGCCCAGGGCCAATAAATACTAACTATATGTATATTTGTATGAAAATAGGAAGATGGACCAGGATATAATCAAGTTGTCATAATTAGCTGGATTATAGTGTATTCACAAGACTGTAATGAGATGTGAAGCTAGAAAAGTAGTTGGTCTGTATTAGTCAGATATAAGCACAATAATGAAGGATAGTAAACCACCCCAAAATGCAACAAGCATTTGTTCTCATGCTTATGGGTCTAAAGGTCAGCTGAGTTTAGAATGATCTGGATTGGGCCTGGCTGGGTAGCTTAAGTCCACTCTGGAACAGATGGCTTGGATCCAGATTATGGTTTGGGCTCAGGTCTGCATGTGTGTTCACAGTGGGGCCAAGGCTAAGAGGACAGCAGGAATTCAGAACATACTCTTCTCATGGCAGATCCAGAGCATAAGAACCAAGCCAAACCATGAAGAGCATATGTGTGACCTTGTCTCCTGTGACATCTACTCATATTCCGTTGCCAGACCAAGTCATGTGGCGTAGGGAAGATAATTCCACCTACAGTAGGAGGGCATAGCAAAGTTATAAAGCAAATGTATGGATGTGTAATCCCACTACAGGGGAGTGAAGAATCAGGACCAATAATTGAATCTATTACAAAGTCCATGAGGGCAGATCCTAAACAAGGAAGTACTCTGTTGTTAGAAAGAAAGAAAAAAGAAAGGAAGAAAGAAAGAAAGGGAGGAAGGAAGGAAGGAAGGAAGGAAGGAAGGAAGGAAGGAAATTTCGTCCCAATAGGAAATCTTTGGAAGCAAGTGATGTGTTCAGAGCTGTAGCTGGCAGTAATGTATGAAAGGATAATGGAGAGAGGATACCAAAGGCAATGAGAAAACATATCTGTAGCCTGGAAGGAAGGGCATGGTGAGCTGTATTTCAGAGGAGGCATTGGAAAAGAAGATAAGGACAATGAGAGGGATTGAGAACATGGCATTCAAATAATTTAACTATTAACTGGCTGTTAGGTGGATATATGGCAAAAGAAAAGGAGTCATCAGGGATAATTTGGAATCGGAAGATTTAGACCTTGTAGTCTAGGAGAATGATAAAACTACTCGTAATAATAGTATATATATTGTTTACCAAGCACTGTGCTAAGAACTTTATAGACATTATTTTATTTAACCACAAGAACCCAATAAGAGAGGTACAGTTTTTAATCTCCATTTTTGAGATGAGGTTACTGAAGTAACCTGCCTAAGATCATAGCCAGAAAGTGGTAGAACAGGATTGAAAGTCTGGTGATCACTTCCAGAATCTACACTATGTTGCCATTCATTTCCTTATTTCTTACCCTGCTATGTTAACGAAATGTTCATATTATATATCATATTTAGCCACATACCAAACTATTTCTCTGTGACCAATAAAATAGGTCAAGTGGCAAGTGGAATTATTTAAAATACTATGAATTCTTAGGATGAAAAAATATATAAGGCAATGGGAAGGGCAGTAATAACTGATGTCTGGTCAACCAAAATGCTCAAGACGGATAGAAGAGTCATATCTATAATTATTTCATGGAAAGATCGAATTATTTAATTCGATCATTCTGGTTGAGTAGTTTTGTTTCTCCCTCCCCACTAGCCTAACCACTTCCCAAGTACAAACAAAAAGAAGAGACTGCCGGGAGAAATAAATACCACCTAACTTTCAGATGCCCCTCTATGTATCCTCCACACTCGACAGCTGTTCCTTAATTGGGCAGGGGCTGCAAACACTGAGGCTCTTCTCCTTAGAACTGGAAGGATGATACTGCTTCAAGGAGAGTACAAAGAGCTTTCCCATTTTAATTATTACTCATCCAGGTTACTACTATCCTCTCCGTATTCCCATTTCACAGTCTGGGGTTTAAGACTTCCACCCACTGGAAGTCTCTCTGCAACTAGGGCCAAGTCATCAGCATCACATTGGTGTCAAGTCCTTCCATTTCTGTCCAGATTTTTAGCTCATCTTTGAATCACGTTGACTTTCTGCAAGAAGCAGTAGACACAGAAAAGTGGGGAAAGTTTTTAAAAATCCCCTTTAATTACCCTACAAAATGCTTAGTTTCAATCAAGAGTTTGATACGTAATCATCCCCTTTTAGAAAAGCCTTTTTCGGTAATTGAGATCCAAGAAGAATATTCTGGTTTTTGATGCTGAAGGGGCGTGTGTGCTACAGACACGGCACTGGAAGTCTTTTCTACCAGTTGACGTGAAACTTTTTTTTTATTTTATTTTAAGTTTGTTTATTTTGAAAGAGAGAGAGCATGAGCGGGGGAGCGGCAGGGAGAGAGAGAATTCTAAGCAGGCTCTGCACTGATAGTGTGGAGCCCCATGCGGAGCTCAAACTCGCGAAGAACCATGAGACCTGAAACCGAGATACAGATGCTTAAGCAACTGAGCTACCCAGGTGCCCCTTGAAAAAAGTTTTAAATGGCGGATCTTCCTGACTGCTATAGGAAGGAACAAAAGAAAGCCATCTTTCTTTTTCTCCCACAGAATCTGTAAGCTTCTCTTTATTCAATTTTTTTAATGCTTATTTATTTATTTATTTTTGAGAGACAGAGAATGAGTGGCGAGGGGCAGAGAGAGGGAGACATGGAATCTGAAGCAGGCTCCAGGCTCTGAGGGGTCAGCTCAAAGCCTGACACAGGGCTTGAACTCCCAAACTGTGAGATCATGACCTGAGCCTAAGTCAGTTGCTTAACTGACTAAGCCACCCAGGCACCCCAGACTCTGTGAACTTCCCACTGTGTCTTCTTTGATGGAGGTGCAAGCCCAGCAGCTGTATTGAGGAGGCTGGTGGATACCAAAAGCCAGTCTCCACCAGATGGTTAGCACCTGTCAGGTAGCACAGCAGGCGACACCTCTGATATCCATATGCCTCGATTATTTTCAAAAAAGGTTTTGTTTTTGTTTTTCTAATATACTGCCAATTTAAGAGGTGCCATTTCTGACAACCTTCTTGCTCTTTTTTAAAAGAAGCCTGGGATTGGGAGGGAGGTAAAGAAGGAGACTTACCTGTGGCTTGTGAAGATGATCTCATTTTGGTTCCACAGCAGTCAGTGCACTATTCAATTACAGATGGAAACAACTTTGGTTCAGGGTTTACCATAAATGCTTTAGGAAGGGAGCCCAGGGAACCCATGTAAGGGAATCCATACATGCTTCACATGTATGAAGCATATGAAGGAAGAAAACTGATGAATCAAATTTAAAAACATGACAGCAAGTGTGCGATTGTGGCCTTAACTATATTAATAAGGATTACTTACGTGATGGTTTTTATGAGTTTTCAGAAGCACTCTTCTCAAATAATGAGTGTACAGGGAGTCAGAAGATTTTAGGCAAGTCATTCAATGTCCTTGTCCCTTAGCTTTCTTTTTCTTCTTTTTCTAAAATGTTTATTTATTTTTGAGAGAGAGAGAGCATACGAGGGGAAAAGGGCAGAGAGAGGGGGGACAGAGGATCTGAAGCAGGCTTTGTGCTGACAGCAGAGAGCCCCACACTGGGCTTGAACTCACAAACCATAAGACCATGACCTGAGCTGAAGTCAGACACTTAACCGACTGAGCCACCCAGGCGCCCCTCTTAGTTTTCTTCTAAGTCAATTATAGGTAATAATAACTTCCCCTTTAATTTCTTAAGGCTATTTAAAATTTTTAAATGCTTGAAAAATGTGTGCTGCATTATTACAAAGTATCATTATCATATGAAAATTGGAGAATTGGTCTAAACTAATATTATATTTCATATGAACTTCTAAAAATCAGTGCAAGCTATTTTGCTGTGAAAAACCATTATAATGAGCATCGTTTGGTAGTTAGAGTAGTGATCTTGGAGTTCAAAGACCTGGGTTTAAAGTATTAGTCCCTCCAATTGTTTGTTGTATCAACTTTGGGAATACTTCCATGTCCTCTAAAGTTTGGTTTGCTCCTGTCAAAATGGAAATAACCCACAATCTGCCAACCTTGTTGGAATGTTGTGACTTAGAAGTACGTATGGGGAAGTCTTTGAAAAGGATAAGTTTCCACAGGAGTGTAAGACTCTTTCATCGTTCTCTTTATGTTGAGAATGTGAATTATTTGTTAGTTGGGTGACAGAACTTTTACTAAAAAGATAACCAGAAGCACCAAAACCTCTGCACACTATTTCATCAACTTTTTCCTTACACCATAACATTTTCACTAACAGAGCATATGGATATATCAATGATATCTTATAAATTGTTATTTTTAGAAGATATGGAAAGGAAGGTTTGCTGGTTCCTTTTCCTCACCCCCCCCCCCCTTCCTACTAGCTCCTGCTAATACATATCACAGGTCCCTATAAAATCCCTTCCCTGAGAGGATTCCCAAGAGGATTCCCACATAGGCTCAGTTACCATAGGACATCTGAAGTCTGCCTTTTTCCCAACTACTCTCCTTCCATTAAGCACCATCACACCCTCCAGCATTGGGTATTGTAGCTCCCACTGCCCATAGTTCTGGGCAGCACTGCCACATCTGAGCTACCATCTGTCTACTGAGTATGAGTTTTCTGCAGTCATTCATAAGTTGGACCTCAAGCACCCAAAGTTGTAGGATACTTTTTGTGCTTTGGCGGTAGGAGTGGTAGGAATCAGTCTCCCATTTTACACATTACACAGAGTACAGCTTGGAGAAAACTCAGGCGTAGAGAGTTTGGGGTGTGTGTGTGTGTGTGTGTGTGTGTGTGTGTGTGTGTGTATGTGTGTGGTTTTCCCTTTATTTTCAGTAAGCTCCATGCCCGATGTGGGGCTTGAACTCATGACCATGAGATCAAGAGTCACAGAGTCTTCTGACTGAGCTAGCCAGGCACCTCTCAGTCCTAGAGAGTTTTAATGACATGGCTCTTCAGTAGGTTCATGGTAAGACACAGCTAAATTAAAGGTGCCACACTTGACTCTGGATGATCTGCCCCCAGAAGATCAAGAAAAGATGGGTCTTTCTCATGGATACAACATTGGTTCCTGCAGAGATCCCTACCCTAAACAAAAAAAACCTGACTCATCAAAGAGGTCAAGCAGGGAAATTAGCTTCAAGCTTCAATCTCCTTTATATGTCTAATACTTCATTTCATCTCCTTAGTTTCTTTGAAGCAAAGTCTCATATTTTTCCCTCTCCATTTTATAGACTTTGGAAAAAAAACCTAAATCTCCACCTCTTCTAATAAACAAAATATGACAGATCACCAAAAGTGTGAAAGCCAAAACGATGTGAAACACTGCCTCAAAAGATGAGAAGCCCATTTGGAGGGAAAATATGTGGGTTGCTAGTGGGAGTTTCTCACTATTCAGAATTTTACATAGGCTTTTGCAAAAGGGAAAAGGTTATGAGGAGGTGAAGTGTGGAGACCAAGCAAAGATTTCTTTAAAACTTCAGATTGCTATTAACCTATGGAAATATCACTTTCAAATATTAAAAATCCCCTCAAAAATAACCTCCAATTCAATCTGGTTGAAAAACATGACAGGCGAAAGAAAATCAGTCACATAGAATGAAAGATGGTGGGCCTCTATGGCCTGGAGGGTGACATGGAAGAAAAGGATGGTGGGTAGCGGGAGGAGGAAGTGGGAATGGTGTTTGGAATTCTGTTTCTTGTCACTAACACAATAATAACAACTGTGTTGGAGACTTTGAAGTACATAACTAACGTTTGAAATCTTCATTCCTTAGTGGCAGGCAGTCTTAACAAATCCTTTCTTGTACAAAATGCTTAAAGTCATTGTCATCATGAGTACAATCTTATTATCTTTGATAACCGATGTTGCAAAACAAATAGAATCAGTGTGAGGTTTTTCATGGTCAGCAAATTCTAATTTTATTTCTTCCAATTTTTGTCAGATTTATCAATGAATACATTTGTTCACTAGAGGTAATAATGAACTCACACAATTCAGAATTGGATACAAAACTCACTGGATTTAATCAACACATTCCTGTAAGTCTTAAGGCATGATTTATAGCACTTCAAAACTACCCTTAGTTTATTCTTCAGGAATTATGGAATGGAAGCCCACTTTTGCTTTGTTGGTTTTCTGAAATAGATCCATAATTCAGACTGGTGTCCTTTGTACTATGCTGCTAAAGGTGACATTTTTAGACAAGAACAAGACATCCCAGGGGAAAATGTTTGCCAAAAATGTTTCATTAATCCAACAACTTCTAAGGTATAATGGTAGAGTAAAGCCAGATCATACACCGAAAATCTAGTCTAATAAATTGAACAAAGTCAAAGAAAAACGAAGTATTATATATTCATACATATTCATTCATTCATTCATTCATATGTGTGTGAATATATGTAAGCATATGAATATGTACAAGTATATAAATATGTATCCATTATACACACACACACACACACACACACACACACACACACACACACACCATTGGCACTTAGGCAAGGTACAACTTCACATAAAGCTTTGAAAACAGAGAGCTATACTTCATAGTAATTTACACATGTCTCTTAAAATCTGAGAAACCCACTAAGAACCAAAATACGTAATTTGAAACATCAAGGAAAAAAATGATTTAATCAAAACAAAGTCATAGTCACAAAGGAAAGTATTCAAATGATCAAAGATAATGCAGAGAAAAACAAAATGACAAAGAGGCTAAAAACTATTAGGGAGATGAAAGGTGACAGATGTGGAAGACAGATCACCATGATTACACATACATATAATTTGTTACATAAAGACAAGATGATAACTAATAAAACTGGAATAAATAATTATAAAAGAAGTTATTCCTAAAACAATGGGAGACCTAAATCTGTACATCATAAAGGACAAGAGATTTCAGAAAACTTAATGCCAAAAAAACAAGAAACAAAAAAGTGGGAGATTGGGAGGGAGAAAGGAAAATAGACAATTTTCAAAAATTGCCATGGGTACATGTATAAAAATAAGTGATGGGCAATAAGAGAGAAAAATCAAACTGCCTCCAGAATTCTACACAACAATGTTGTCATTTAAAATTAAAGCAAGAGACAGGACTCCTCAAGTGTGCAAAAATTATTTGATGACAGAATTCAGCTAATAGATGACTAGAATTAATGAAACTAGTAAAGGAAAACTTGCTTTCAAGAATTTGTCATAATTTTGAACCTAGTGAAACAAGAATACACCTCGCTATGGAAATAAACATTATAGAACAGAGTAAAAATAAGTATGGTGCAGCTATCAAAATGAGGAAGAATTTTCAGGAACTGGAATGGGAAAGTGTATATGAGATGTTAAGTTGAAAAGGATATGTGAAAATAATTTTATTTTCTCCTAGAGAAAGGAGTAAATAGTGCCTAGTATATAGTAAATGCATAGTATACATAGAGAGTATATATAGTAAACAAATATTTGATCAATTATTAAGTCTTAAATATTGCTAAAAATTTTAGGAAGAATACAGAAAATTTTAATTTTATATTCTTCTGTTTAATTTATTTCTTTTTTTAAGTTTATGTATTTATCTTTTGAGAGAGAGAAAGAGAAAGATTGTGAGTAGGGAAGGGGCAGAAAGGGAGGGAGATAGAATCTCAAGCAGGCTCTGCACTGTCAGTGCAGAGCCTGAGGCAGAGCTCAAACTCACAAACCATGACAACATGACCTGGGCTGAAACCAAGAGTTGGACACTTAACCAACTAAGCCACCCAGGCACCCCTTTTGTGTTTAGCTTCTTACCAAGTGCACATGATACCTTTTTTTTTTTTTTTTTTTACATAGAAAGTTTAAAAGTAATCAAATGCCATCTTAGTTATCATAAATGATGTCCAACGACTATCCAGGGACATTATTTCTGGGATCTGCTGAATACTTTCTGAGAAATTAAAAACTTTATGTTCTTTAGGAATTGTATTTAAAAATATGAAAGCGATCGTTCATTGCATTGACAGAAGGACACCATCAGGAGCTCAGAGTTTACTTAATTTTACTTAATACCTGAAAGCCCCTCTGACAGGCGATGGTAAAGGATGCCATATTCATGCCATCCCGTTGATGCCAATTGATTTCTCAATTCAGTGGGCAACTGGTGGAAGATGGTTCTTCTCAGTTGGTGGAGTGATCTGCCTGAATGATGAAAAGACACTGCCTTAGACGGAGTTTCCTAAAAGCAGACCCTGAGATAAGTGTTTTGTGTGCAGGTGATTTATTGATGAAGGGCTTCCAGGGAAAACCTGTCAGGGACTAGGGGAACAGAACAGGGAAGGGGAAGAAGACTGGCTGAGTGTAAAGTCCCAAGGACTGATCAGGCTGGGAAACTGCAGTGTAGAAGTTAAGCCCACAGGTGTCCCTATCCCTACTCCAAGGCAAGAAAAATTGGTTTTCACATATTCATACTTGTTGGTCATTGGTTATTCAAGGGCGACTGCACACCTGAAGATCTCCTTTGGTGAAGACAAAAGGAGCTGAGGACAGATGCCCAGAAAGAGCTGAAAGTGCAGGCCACAGAAAGCTCAAATCACTTAACCCTGTCTCCAAGGTACTCTGAAACAAATACTAAAAAAGGGACTCAAGAGGATGTGGGAGGAGCAGTGACATTATCTCCTACAAACTTCACTGAGGCAAGAATAGGTAAACAGATAAATGGAATAGAGGAGAGACCTCATTAAGAAGGTCATGTTTTTATGAGATTTAGTATAGGACAAAAAAGGCATTTCAGATCAATAGGGGATTCAACAGCCAAGAAATAGTGGGTATCAGGGTTCAAGGTTTGAGTCCCATGTCAGTGTTTATGCTGACAGCATGGAACCTGCTTCAGACTCTGTCTCCCTTTCTCTTTGCCCCTTCCCCGCTCTGTCTCTCAAAGATAAATAAACGTTAGAAAAATAAAAAAATAAAATGAGTGCACAGCTAAAGGATCATAAGCAAAGTTCACTGACAGATAATTTAATAGCTCACTTACCACAGTGCTAAAATTGCAATCATTCAGAAAGAGACAATGTAAAGTTTTTCAAAGCCAGGTAAGACAACAAAATCCTGTTTATAGTAGGATTATTTACAATACCCAAATTAGGGATACAGTCTAAGTGTCCATTTACTGATGGATGGATAAAGATGTGGTATACATACATAATGGAATATTACTCAGCCTTTAAAAAGAATGCAATCTTGACATTTGCAAAGACTTAGATGGAGCCAGAGAGTATTCTAAGTGCAATAAGTCAGTCAGAGAAAGACAAATACCATATGATTTCACTCATACATAGAATTCAAGAAACAAAGCAAATGAGCAAATAGGGAAAAAAAAGAGAGAGAGAGGCAAATCAAGAAATAGACTGTTAAGTATAGAGAACAAACTGATGGTTACCAGAGAGGAGTAGGGTGGAGGGTTGGGTGTTATAGGAGATGGGGATTAAGGAGCACACTGTGATAAGCAATGGGTGATGTATGGACGTGTTGAATTGCTGTATTGCACACCTGAAGCTAACATTACATTGTATGTTAACTGGGATTTAAATAAAAACTTTTAAAAGATAAATAAAATTTTATTTGTTATTTTTAGAAAACTTTTTAATGTTTATTTTTGAGAGAGAGAGTCAGAGCATGGGTCGGGGAGAGGCAGAGAGAGACAGAGAGAGACAGAATCTAAAACAGGCTCCAGGCTCTGAGCTGTCAGCATAGAGCCCAACATGCGGCTCGAACTCGGGAACATCAAGATCATGACCGCGGCCAAAGTTGGGTGCTTAACCAACTGAGCCACCCAGGTGCCCCCAAATAAATAAAATTTTAAAAAGCAGATGAGAAGGCAGCCTGCCCTGTGTTGGGGTAAGCTGTACATCATCATGGTGGTTTAGCAAGAAACTACCCCAGTGAGGACCTCTGGTCTGTTTTTGTCCTAGCCAGCAGAGTGGAGGAGCAAGTGGCCATGCTGGTTCTACTCAGCCAACCCAGGCAGCAGCATTTGTTGAGGACGCACTAATTTCTTCTTCTCCAGAGCTTGATGTCACTAGTTTCATTTTTCTTTTCCCTCCTTCTACATATGTTTATTGACCATTAACCCTTGGGGCAGACGAAACAACAGGCACTGGGATTTCAAAAGTGAACAGGACACTTTGCCTTGAAGGAGTTTCCGGTCTTGACCCTTCTACAGGATCAAATGTTGTCCGACACAAGTCCTACTCCTGAAAAACAGCGCCATTTACCTCTGTGGATAATTTGGTGCAATCCCAATGGTCTGCCACTGCTTACGGCTATTGCCAAAATCCCCCTATGAGATCTGACAGTTAACGCAAGCACCATTCACATAGCATTTAACAGATCAAACAAGGCAAAGGTTTAAACGCTTCTCCTCTGGGTGCAGACCTCTCTCAACTTTAACTTTGGCTGATTCTCTGATCCTCAGGATTCTGGCTCTGCCTACTCTGTTAGCTTTCCATTTCCTTCCCCATGCTCTCCAGAAACTAGACCACTTGCTTTCTCCCTACCTTGACCCACAGAATCTCCCTGTCCTTTCAAAGGAAGCCAAGTTTCTGGCCCTTTCTGTCAGGTTTGTCTTAACAGGGCCCTTGCCCTCCCTTGTAAATACCCTTACTTGGCTAGCTGTGAGGGCTACATCAATTCTCTTGAACACGTGGGAGGCTCTACTCATTGGCCCCGGGGTGAAGTCTTACTTCCAGTGCAGGTGGTACCACACCTTGGATATATGTTTTGTTTTTTATTTATTTATTTATTTATTTATTTATTTATTTATTTATTGAGAGACAGAGAGAGGCAGCGTGAGCAGGGGAGGGGCAGAGAGAGAGGGAGACACAGAATCAGAAGCAGGCTTCAGGCTCTGAGCTGTCAGCACAGAGCCCGATGCGGGGCTTGAACCCACGAACCGCAATATCATGACCTGAGCCGAAGTCAGACACTTAACCGACTGAGTCACCCAGGCACCCCCTACACCTTGGATATATGCCATTTTCTCTGGCTTTCCCATTGATCTTTGCCTCTGTTCCTCCTCATATAATACCACAGTTATTGACGTTGTTATTGCTGTGGGTGCCCTTTAGTCTCTGCCTCAATTCCTCCTCAAATTCCACCTCCAAGGGGCTTAGTTGGTTACGTGTCTGACTCTTGGTTTCAGCTCAGGTCGTGATCTCCCAGTTCATGAGATCGAGCCCTGCATCGGGGTCTGTGCTGGCAGCTCAGAGCCTGCTTGGGATTCTCTCTCCCTCTCTCTCTCTCTCTCTCTCTCTCTGTCCCTCCCCCACTCATGCATGTACTCTCTCTCTCTCTCTCTCTCTCTCTCTCTCAAAATAAATAAATAAACTTAGAAAAAAATCTACCCCCAGGATTAATGCACAAGTATTTTATGGGTCCCCTCAACACGGGTGACAATAACAATGGTGGCTAATGGAGCAGAACATTTACAGGAGGCAAGTGCTGTGCTCAAAGCCCGGCTTGCATTATCTCACTCCATCTCCACAGGAACCCTTATGCACAGTTCTTGTGATTGACTTACAAGAAGTTTGGAGTTTCCCCCAGAGCAGCCTCTACTGGAGGTCCTTGTTTGAGCAGTTTATTTCGGATGTGGGAGGTGGGTCCCAGGAAACGGGGTAAGGAGGGACTTGAGATAGGAAGGTAGGAAAGCCATAGAGGACCAATGGGTGGATAACCACTGTGAACAACTGGGCTCAGTTCCCTGGAGGCTTCTAGAAATAGTAGAATGCTCCCTAGACTTACTTCTTCATGAAGAAAGCAATGGAATAGATGTCTACAGATTTCTACTTTTCACCGACAGGGGGGTCAGACCTGGGTGATTTAACTCTTCGGAGAACTTCAGAGCACAGAGACCAACCACTCTCCATGGCAGAAAGCCAGCAGAAAACACTGCCATGGACAGGAACTATCTGTCACTGACTTTGGAGTGGGTCAATTTCATATGGGGAAGCTACTGAGGGGTCTGCTACAGCAATACCAGAGAGAAGTGAGGAAGAGAACAGAGATGACAAGAAGTCAGATCTGATCTCACCCTCACTACGCTCATGAGAATATTATATAGACCCCTAAAAGAATTTAAAATTCATCCATTCCATAACTATTGAGTGTCCACTGGGTCCCACTCACTGTTTCCCACACTGAGGGTATAGGAGTGAGCAAAAGAGTCATTGGCCTCATGAAGCTTACATTCTAGAATAATTAAGTGCTAAACAGATAGTGCTACCTATACATCCACAAAGGCCTGAGAAGGGAAATAAGTGTGAGCTGGGATGGTCAGGAGAGTTTCCTGGAGAGATGCCTGGACAGTGAAGGGAGCTTCTGTACTGAATGTTGGTCCCTAACTGAGAGGCTGGGACAATGGCCGTTACGTCACCCCATAAGAAAATCTAGCCCCTCGTGTGTCCCTGTGTTCTCTCTTTGAGGTTCTTCCGTGATACCCTCCAAATGGGGTCACGGGGTCAAGCTCTGCAGACAATTGGTGCAGCCCCATGGTTCTGGTCCCTCCTAGACCTTCCTGCTTGCTAGTTCATGGATCTGTTCTGGGAACAGAGGCCCGGGCTTGGGAATGTGAAAGCACTTTGTTTAGTTTTTGTACTCAAAAGTAGCATTTCAGATATGAGAAAAACTTCCAAGTAGTTTGTCACTAGCAAGTGAAACACAAGGCAGACCGTCAAGCTGCTTCTTGCTGTCATTTATAGATTTTCAGGTACCTCATGCAGGGATTAAATATGGAGTGATTTGGTACACAGGACGCGTTCATGTCTGCCACGTCTTTTTTAGTCATTTTATTGAAGTCTCTGGTGCCTCTACTTTGCTTTTTCTCTAGAGTTACCAGCCTGTTCTTCTCGACCCTGTAAGTGCTAGACCAAGGCTTGTCAAATTGACTTCGGAGGGTGACACCCACTGATCCTGCCTTGTCACTCTTAGTGTTTTGATTGCCTGTTGCACAGACTTTTTAGCACCCAACATACTTCGTAAAACACCCACTGCATCTGACCTGCCACACAAGGAGAGAAATTGCGTAGTGCCGGAGACGGGCAATGGCTGAGCTTGGTGGAGCAGGGCAGGCCTGTCTGGGGGAAATGAGTTATATCCACATGTACGACTGACAGCCCGGCACGGCCACTACAACAGCCTCCTACTGGACTGTCAGCCTCGCCTCTGAGCTCCTTCCGATGAAATCCGTAGTCCTTCCTGGCCAAGGCGTACAGCCTCTATGTGAACTGGCCCCTCCTCCGCTCTGATGTCACCTGTGCCACTGCCCCCAACCCCCTCTCTGCTCCAGCCACTCCTCATTGAGACAGGCACACTCCTGCCTCAGGAGCTTCTCACTCTCTGGTCCTTGTCTGGAATGCTCTCCCCCAAACACCTGCATGGCTCACTCACTCCTTGCTCCATCTAGGTTCCTACTCAAATATCATCCCATCAAAAAGGCCCTCCTTGATCCCTTCTATTATAAGGCACCTCCCTTCCCACTCCATCACTCTCAGCCCCATCCTCTGTTTTATATTCTGCCATACCATAACCACACATTGCTTTGTTTGGTTCACCCCATGTAGAATGCATGCCCCAGGAACCTTGCCAAGTTCACTCACTGCATCTAGAACGGAGCTTGTCGTAGAGCAGACCAGCAGTATGTATTTGCCGGTGAATATGAAGAGGGATTTAGTGAGTATACATGTGTTAAAGGGACTGAGTCTAGAGATACTGTGACCTGAACATTAATTATTTACATATGAAAACTCCCACCCATGCAAATGCCGCTCCCATTGCTTTACTGCTGTAGAAGTTTTAGATGATCCTGGCAAAGGCAATTGTCCAAAGAATCTTCCAGGGGGAAAATGATCAACCTATGAGCAACTAGAGAGCTGCCAATTAAAACAGTAACGATCCCACTACTGCCCAATATTTTCCAGCTGCCTTAGTAACCGGCAACACTGGAGGAAGGGGCTGGGCACTATTACACTGTTGGCCAGGGTGTAGACACATTCAACTTTTCTGACTCACAAATATGCATGAAAAGCCTCAGAATACGCAGTTATTGAAATGTTATGTCTGAAGAAGTCCCTGGGTGACTCAGTTGGTTGACTTCTGCTCAGATCATGATCTCATGGTTTGTGAGTTCAAGCCCCATAGGAGGCTTGGTGTTGTCAGTGCAGAGCCTGCTTGAGATTCGCTCGCTCTCCCTCTCCCTCTCCCTCTGCCCCTCCCCTGCACTCTCTCTTTCAAAATAAAGAAATAAACTTTTAAAAATGCTGTTTTTTGAAGAACATTTATTCATACGGGATTATTTTTACAAGCAAAAGAACAGGGTGAATAAGATCGAGTGCAATTCCATCTTTTGTTAAGGAATTCTGTATACTGGAAGGTTGCACCCCAATATGTTAACAGTGCTTACCTCTGGGCAATGGAATTACAAGTCATTTTAGTTTTATTCCTTTTACTTGCCTGTATTTTCAAATGTTCTAGAGGTGGGGTGCCTGGGTGGCTCAGTCAGTTAAGCATCTGACTTCAGCTCAGGTCATGATCTCACAGCTCATGAGTTTGAGGCCCACGTCAGGCTCTGTGCTGACAGCTCAGAGCCTGGAGCCTGCTTCCGATTCTGTGTGTGTCTCTCTCTGTCCCTCCTCACTCCTGCTCTGTCTCTCTGTCTCTGTCTCTGTCTCTGTCTCTCTCTCAAAAATAAATAAATATTAGAAATTTTTGTAATGTTTTATAGGTAACTTGCAAGAGTTTTTGCTTTTCTATTATAAAATATTACATGGGCGGGGCGCCTGGGTGGCGCAGTCGGTTAAGCGTCCGACTTCAGACAGGTCACGATCTCACGGTCCGTGAGTTCGAGCCCCGCGTCGGGCTCTGGGCTGATGGCTCAGAGCCTGGAGCCTGTTTCCGATTCTGTGTCTCCCTCTCTCTCTGCCCCTCCCCCGTTCATGCTCTGTCTCTCTCTGTCCCAAAAATAAATAAACGTTAAAAAAAAAATTTAAAATAAATAAATAAATAAATAAATAAAATATTACATGGGAAATTGAAAAATACTGATCAGCAGAAATAAAAATAATTTCTACTAGAGACAAATATTAGTACCAATACAATAACTATAAGCAACATTTAACTTTAATAAAAATAAATATTTTAATAACAAAAGATAATATATATTTATGATGCTAGAACGCCCTCCACTTCCAGTCTCTTATTAATATAAGGCCACACAGTGTGGACAAGCTACTGAATCCCCTTGGAGCTCCATGATCCCGATTACTTGGGGCGGCAGCACTCTCTCCTGAACTCCAACTAGTGTCATTCCAGAAGAAGCAAACTTTATTCTGGTTCTCTTAACTGGGGACTGTGGCAAGTTAGTGGCCTTGTAAAGAAATGCCTCCCTCAGACCCATGCTAGGACAGACCCACAGAAAAGCTTTCCATCACGTTTACCATCATGTACCCCCTTGGCACAGACTCATATATATTATAGGGCTGGAACCTTGGCTGTTTAAACTGAGCCCTATAGACTGATGCTTCACAGCACAGGAAGGAGACTCCAAAGGTATAGTGTTATTCCATTTAACTTAAGTAAGTAAAGGTCCCACTATGCTCCCTCCAAGTTGAAAATGGCCACCTACGGCGGAGGCCAGGTCCTAGAAGATGTTCTTTCAACCAAACACATATGAGGCTTTGTAATTTAGACAGTGTCTTTTCATGTGTTATCCTACTTGGCTTTACTATCCTGTGACATAGGTATTAGAGCCCAATGTGGGGTGACAGAGAATGAGAGAGACACAAATACCTAAAAGATCTTATCATCAAAGCTCTCTCAGTAATTGGACTTGTGGTCAGAAATCTATATGTGGGGGGCGCCCGGGTGGCTCAGTCAGTTAAGTGTCTGACTTCGGCTCAGGTCATGATTTCACGGTTCGTGATTTCGAGCCCTGCATCAGGCTCTGTGCTGACAGCTCAGAGCCTGGAGCCTGCTTTTGGATTCTGTGTCTCCCCCTCTCTCTGTCCCTCCCATGTTCTGTCTCTCTGTCTCTCAATAAAAAAAAAATAAAATAAAATAAAAATTATTAATAACAATAGAGAAGATTAGTATGTCATTTATTCAACATATACATTTTCATTAGTTTTACCAAAATGAGGGGAAAATATAAATTTAATTGATTTTATTTGTGCCAAAGTATGCCATCATAGTTCTTCTACTTCCAACTCATATGTTCTGATATAATTAGCAAGACACTGGTTTTTAACAAATTTGGTAATACAATAATTTTCTACCTTGTTTAGGTTTCTTTTTTTTTCTTCCTACAAGTAATTCATCTTTATTATTGGCATTCTGTAAAATACACAAAGTAAAAAGAGGTATTAAAAAAAATCACCATCCAGAGATACACTGCAATATTGATCTGTTTCTTGCCAGTCTTTTCTTTTTCAACTAAGATACATCAATTCTAAAATTTTTAAATGTTTTTTTTTTAATTATTTTTTTCAACGTTTATTTATTTTTGGGACAGAGAGCATGAACGGGGGAGGGGCAGAGAGAGAGGGAGACACAGAATCGGAAACAGGCTCCAGGCTCTGAGCCATCAGCCCAGAGCCCGACGCGGGGCTCGAACTCCCGGACTGCGAGATCGTGACCTGGCTGAAGTCGGGCGCTTAACCGACTGCGCCACCCAGGTGCCCCTAAATGTTTTTTTAAATACAGTTTTCAGAGAGAGAGAGAGAGAGAGTGCAAGTGGGAGAGGGGCTGAGAGAGAGCGAGACACAGGATCTAAAGCAGGCTCCAGGTTCTGAGCTGTCAGCACAGAGTCCGGTGCAGGGCTCGAACCCATGAACTGTGAGATCATGATGTGAGCCAAAGTCAGTCGCTTAACAGACTGAGCCACCCAGGTGCCCAACATCCCCCCCCCCCCGCTTTTTTTTTTAACTTTTTAAAAAGATGCATCAATTCTAAATCAGTTTATACAACTGATGATGACTCAGCTTTAACTCATTTTGTGAATGAAATGCTCTTCCCCAGAATTTAGTCAAAATAAAAGTTTAAGAGTTACATACTCAAATCTAAAGAACCACAGATAATGTATCTTCTTGTGTATACTTTACTTTCAGTTCAAATAGCTTCTCTTGATACTAAATGTCATGCTTGTTCATTCAATCCTTCTTTCGATGACCAAATATTGAGTGCCTACTAGATACTTAGTATTTTCTAGGTACAGGGCGTATGGCATTTTAACAAATCAGATAAAAATTGCCATAAGCATTGAGCTAACATTTTTAAATGGAAGATAATCAACAAGTAATCAACAAAACAAATAAGTAGAATATACAGCAAGTTCGTCGTGTTAACCACAGAACCACGTGGCAGAACATCCTGAAGTTCACACTCCAAAGGCAGCCATGATCCTACTTGCTGACACATTTTAAAAATGGAGGAATCTCTCTTGAAATTATGACTTTATTTCCTGTCAGTATCTCTGTAGTCCTTCAATACATGGATTTCCATTGAGCTAAGAGTCCATTAATTGGAAAAAGCAAGAATCGACATTTGTCTTATTTGTTTGTTTGGAATCCAAACACCCTTATTTCTTTGTAGACCTAGCAGTATATCCCTTCAGGCTTACTTTGTTCAGTAAACCACAGTCTTTGAACCAAGGTAGATCTATAAACTGAGTTCCAAGCTGTCCTTTAATTCCGATCTGTCCTTGATCTATGGAATCTGCTTAAAATAGAGTTTCAGCAAGTTCCCACAATCCAGCTTGATAACTGCACTGATGTGAATCTGACAAACTCTTTCATATACTTTGTAAAATGGAAACCTTGAAGGGCACAAGCACAAGAAGTCTATAAGCAGAATTAGTTCTTCTAACATGGCATAGAATGTATCTTTATAAGATGAATTTACAAAGTGTGAATCACATAGTCTTTTGGTAAATGATACAATAAAGGAAAGACACTCATTTCTTTCTTTTAATTTACATCCAAGTTAGTTAGCGTATAACGCAATAATGATTTCAGAAATAGATTCCAGTGATTCATCCCCTATGTGTAACACCCAGCCCTCATCCCAACAAGCATCTTCCTTAATGTCCCTTACCCATTTAGCCCATCCCCCCACCCACAGCCCCTCCAGCAACCCTCAGTTTATTCTCTGTATTTGAGTCTGTTACGTTTAAAAAGAAAAAAAAAAAAAGAGAGAGAATCCCTTATGTTTTGTCCCCCTCCCTGTTTTTATATTATTTTTCTTCCCTTCCCTTGTGTTCATGTGTCCTGTGTCTTAAAGACCTTATATGAGTGAAGTTATATGATATTTGTCTTTCTCTGACTGACTTATTTCACTTAGCATAATACCCTCTAGTTCCATCCACATTGTTGCAAATGGAAAGATTTCATTCTTTTTGATTGCCGGGTAATACTCCATTGTATATGTATACCACATCTTCTTTATCCGTTCATCTGTCAGTGGACATTTGGGTTCTTTCCGTACTTCAACTATTGTCAATAGTTGTTTATAGCAATAAACATTGGGGTGCCTGTCCCCGTTTGAAACAGCACACCTGTATCCCTTGGATATACACCTACTAGTGCAATTGCTGGGTCATAGGGTAATTCTATTTTTAACTTTTTGAGGAACCTCCATTCTGTTTTCCAGAGTGGCTGCACCAGTGTGCATTTCCTCCAGGAGTGCAAAAGAGACCCTCTTTCTTTGCATCCTCGCCAACATCTGTTGTTGCCTGAGTTATTAATTTTAGCCATTCTGACTGGTATGAGGTGGTATCTCATTATGGTTTTAATTTGTATTTCCCTGATGATGAGTGATGTTGAGCATTTTCTCATCTGTCTGTTAGCCATCTGGATGTCTTCTTTGGAAAAGTGTCATTTCATGTCTTTTGCCCATTTCTTCACTGGATCATTTGTTTTTTGGGTGTTGAGTTTGGTAAGTTCTTTATAGATTTTGGATACTAACCCTTTATCTGATATGTCATTTGCAAATATCTTCTCCCATTCTGTCAGTTGCCTTTTAGCTTTGCTGATTGTTTCCTTCACTGTGCAGAAGCTTTTTATCTCAATGAGGTCCCAATAGTTCATTTTTGCTTTTGTTTCCCTTGCCTCTAGAGAGCCATGTTGAGTAAGAAGTTGCCGCAGCCAAGGTCAAAGAGGTTTTTGCCTGCTTTCTCCTCTAGGATTTTGATGGTTTCCTGTCTTAAGTTTAGGGAAAGACCCTGATTGCTATCTTTTTGGGGGCTTGACTAGAATGTTGAAACCTTGTCACATGACAATCGAAATTGGCAACAAACAAATTATGTCCTGGTAATTGAAGATTGTTTCTAATTAAAATTCCCCAGGACATCTACTAATGTGAATGGTTACCAAGTTAACACACAAATACCTTGCTTTTCTGAAAATAATAACTAGTTAGGAAATAGAATTGAAGGAAATATTTCAACTATAATAGCACCAAATAAGACAACATAACAGAATAATCTGTTTAATCTATTTATTTGTTATTTATCTATTTAATAATCTATTTAAATAATCTATTTAAAATGTTCCCTATCTTCAAGTAATATATAAAAATCGACAGAGAGACACAACAGAAGACTTGAGTAAATGAAAATAATCACCCAAATTTTGGACAATGTGACAAACTCTGTTTTCCAAAGTGCCCATAACAGTATTTCCCATCTCCCATGATCTTCTTTCAATGATGCTCTAAAAATCCTTCTATTGATGGGGTCCCTGGGTGGCTCAATCAGTCAAGTATCGACTCTTGATCTTAACTCAGGTCATGATCTCATGGTTGGTGAGATCAAGCCTCACATCCGGCTCTGGGCTGACAGTGCGGAGCCTTGCTTGGGATTCTCTCTCCCCTCTCTCTCTGCCCCTTCCCCACTCATGCTTGCTTGCTCTCTCTCTCTCTGTCTCTCAAAATAAATAAATAAACCTAAAAAACATCCTTTCTATTGAGAAACAAGGTCTTTGTTCCTTTGCCTTGAAACTGGGTGCAGTTTTGACTATGGAGAAGTGACACTATATGAGGCAAAGTCATTTAAGGCAATGCAGCTTCTGCTTGATTTTCTTAGACTGCCTGTTCTTGGAACTCAGCCAACATGTCGTGAGGAAGCCCAAACATATAGAGGAGTCAGGCTCCTGCCCTCAGTCCCAGCTAAGCCTACAGCTGACAGTCAGCACTTTGCTGGAAATGCCAATGAGCCATTTTGGGTGTGGATGGTGTTTTAATTTGGTTTTTCTCCCTCTTCCGGCTTCTTGACTTTGTGACTCATTTCCCCCAAAATGCCCTGCATATAAGATCGGTTCATGCAAACCTCCCTCCAAACATAGCTGTTACGGATTTCTGTACTTCTTTGTAAACGAGGCCTTGTTTTGTGCCAATGCAAAAAAAATCTACATATCTTGTCTGTGCTCTTTCCCCCACCTATCCCTCAAATCAGAAAAAAAAAAAAAAAAAAGAAAAGAAAAGAAACAAGAGATCAATGTAACTCTTACCTAATATAACAGCTCTTCAAAGACTCTGCACAAAGTCTTAAAAAGTTTGTTTAGGAAACTTTAATCATTCTTTTTACTAAAGCTCTGACTGACGGGTTAATGTTATGCTCAAAAAAAAAATCACGATAACGGCCTAAAGATTAGTGTAGTAAAAACTTGCTAAAAGAGGATGAAAGAAGCAGCAGGAAGAGCTAGGGGAGGAAGAAAAGGAAGAAATGAGAAGTGGAAGGAGGAAACAAAGAGGCAAGACAAAAACCAAGAACTATTACCACTCCTAGTATGTGGGCCGGTAACCTCTTTACTGTGTCAAGATTTGGGGTGGAGGGGTAGATGACCATATAACCTTGCCACACTGATTCTTTTGGATTATGTTTATTTTTTACTCTGGCCTCCCCCAAGTTCTGCCTGCATTTTCCACCTCTTATCTAGCCACATGTGCATTTCCAGACGTGCTAGAAGCCTACCGTTGGCTGTTGCAAAGGCATGTGCAACACCAAGAGTGATATTTCCCCAAACCTGCTCTACCCGTCTCATTCGTTGCACGAATGGGAGCAACCTCCCATCGAGCTGTTCAGATGAGAAATTCTGGAGTCTTGCTCAGATCCTTTTCCCTCTCACTCTTACCTGTACTGCAGCCACTCCACATCAGGTCTTGTGAGCTCTGCCTCCAAATGTAAGTCACGTTGCTCCCCTCTGTCCCTCACCTCCACTGACAACACCCTCACGCACACCACTGTCCCCTCACTACACCTACTGCACTGGCCCCATGTCCACTTCTGCCGTCTAGAAACTGCTTCCTGCACACCAGCTAGAGTAAAAGCAGCTTGATTTCCTCCTCTGCTTCGGTATAAAGCGGATCAATCTCCACTTCATCAGTATAAAGCGGCTTGATTTCCTCCTCTGCTTACATGGGCCAATGGCTTTCATCAGAGTTAGAGTGAAATCCTCAAACTTTAATGTGGTCAAGAAGGCCCTATGTGAGCAGGACTTTACTCCCTCCCCAGACACGTACCACTACCCCGTACCTCATTCTGCTCCCCCCACACTGCCATCCAGCGCCTCAAGCATGCCGAGAGCCTTCCTGTAGCGCCAGATCTCTCTTATCCTTTCTGTGTGGCACTCATCTCTCTCTTGACTGCTTTCCTCCCGCCCTTTTTTCACATCTTGGCTAAAATGTTGCTTCCTCAAAGAAGCTCTTCCCAGCCCCGAACTAAATCAGTATCCTGTTCCGGACGTCCCAGAGTGACTCACTCAGTTTCCACTCCACTTTCCTCCTCCTTGGACGGGACAAAATGCCGCTCACTATAGGGCAGACCCCCTCTCAGCCTAGGTTCTGGATGCCGATTCAGTTCACCCGGCGGTTTCTACTGGCCAGCACCAGCCTAAACACACGAGGCTTCTCTGTGCTGCCTCAGTTTTCAGATTCCTCACAGTGAAGAAGTAGAGGGTGAAGTGGCATTGGCGGTCACGGTGGCATCTGGACCTGGCTTCCTAAATCACGAGCCATGGCCAAGGGTGTCCATTTGGTAGCTTGCTGGGTGTTTGGAGGTGGTTTCAATAGGCAGTCTTCATGGGTGGCCGTGAACTCTCCGTCCCGGTGAAGTTCCATTGTGGTGGCTCCCCTGGTTGGACAATTCTGCAGTATTCTGGAGGAAACTCCTGAAGACGTGGGATTAAACTGCTCCTACAGCCCTTCCAGTGAGGTTTACAAACATCCAATCCCTTATGTTAATCCATCCCCTTCTTAAAATACCTAGAGTTGCTTCTATTTCATACACTGGTCCTGAAAAATATAGTCTGCCTGTTAAACCCTCTCAAAATTCTTCCCATAACTTGCAGTTTTATATTTATTTGTGGTATTTTGTTTCCGTCTTGGTCACTGCTGTGTCCCCAGCACCTGGCCTAGAGCCTGACACACAAGAGAAGATGCATAAGTGTTTGCCAAACCAGTGAGAGAACTTAGCACTTTG
Organism: Herpailurus yagouaroundi; assembly: GCF_014898765.1. Classification (NCBI taxonomy): domain Eukaryota; kingdom Metazoa; phylum Chordata; class Mammalia; order Carnivora; family Felidae; genus Herpailurus; species Herpailurus yagouaroundi. The sequence continues at coordinate 14,971,880 of NW_024412400.1, forward strand.
AACTGTGTGGGTAATTCATTGTCAATTGATGATGGAGATCATTAGATTCACATCCCAATTACCTCTTACATCTTGAAATAATAACAAGATTGAAAAATATCTAAAAGGAATACAAATATGGTTGTATTTTTTTTTTACCAAGTACCAAATATTTAGAGCTGCAGCCTATACCCCCAGTGAGAGGGGTCATCCTGGAAAGCTAATGAAGAAATCCTTATCAACTCTGATCTGATCTAATGCCTACTCAATCCAGGGACTGAATTAGGTCAATTGGAAAAAAGCCATCCATATAGAGACCTAGGTAACTCTGGTTATGCTGTCATGAAAGAAAAAGATTTTTGTAAGTCAGTTGGTCTGGGTGTAAGGTTTGCAAGTTCTTGGATCAGAAGGAAACTGGACCAAAAAGTCTCCAACCTCAAGTGTAAGGTTTGAAAGAAGAAGTTAATCTGTTTGTGTGTGTGTGTGTGTGTGTGCGTGTGTTTTGAGTCTGAATGCTGCAAAGCAACATAAGAGCAAATGACCATTTAGTATAGGTCCAACCAAAGCAGTATTTCCAAAGCATCGGGCCCTGCAACATGGTGGCCAAAGCACAGTCTTTGAACCACACCAACCTGGATGCAAATGTTGTCTCTGCCACTTAAGAGCTGAAAGCCCTTAAGCACGCCATTTAACCTGTCTGAGCCTCAATTTTCTTATTTGGTAAAATGAAAATCCTAGTCATACTTGTGACTAGTCACAGGGTTTGTCTCTGGGATTTAAGTAGAATCATGTGTATAAAAATATTCAGCATGCAATTTAGAACATAAGCTATGCATGTTTGACAAAAAAAAACCATTATTCTTACTGCTTAATGAATCTATTCTTTTCCTTTTCCTTCATTATAGAAAGAGATATCTGAGCCATAAGTTCTGGACCTAGAAAAGGAGTCACTAGTCCTATTGTTATATTATGTTAGTTCCAGGTGCTTCTGTTAAGGTAAAAAGGTCCGAAAATTTACTGTATTGTCAAGAAAGTACACGGAAACATCAGAAAGTATTTTCTAGTCTGTGAAATGCTTATTGCTTCCCACATACTTCGGAAATCATATCTACTCTTCCTGGGGTGACCACCCAGGGTACTTCAAACTACCGGGACGCAGCGATTGTTCTAGAGCGCAGCATGTGTCCCAGCACTATAGGCATGAGACCTTTTCTGGAATTGATATGAATATGGAAGAGAAGTTTTGCTTTCTCAGATATTACATGCTGTAGAGGCAGTATAAGCAGGAAGTAGTCTCACGGGCACCAGTTTTTCTGTCTGACAATAAACTAATACATCAAGGGAAACCGTAGTGAGGAAGAGACAGAGAGAAAATGAGAGAGAAGTCATTGGGTTCCTTGGATCCAGCCATCCTTAAATAGGATTCATGACCTTTGGACATTGCATTATATGAGTCAGTGAACTGACATTTTTCCTTTTTTTTTTTTTTTTTTTTTTTTTTTGGTCCAGGCTAGGTTGAGTTCATTTGAATGTATGTCACTTACATCTGAAACGATTGTGATTTATACAAACACTGGCTTAGTTTGAGGTATGCTCAGAAACAGACCCTAAGAGAAGAATTCAAGTATAGGAAGCTTATTTGGGTGGTAATCCTGGGAAATACCATAAATCTCCATTAAAGAATGGAGAAGTGAGTCAGGAAAGGGAAGGAAGCCAACAAATGATTCAGGGAGCCAGAAAGTGTTATATAATTGAGCTAGTTATCACTGTGGGCCCCTGGAGCTTAATACCACTGAGGAAATTCTGGACTCCAGTGTAGACTATAAGACCTTGGAATCTTCTGAGTGATCCCACCAAGAGGCAGGGAGAGCAGGGTATTTATAGAGCAACCCTGATCTGGGTGTAGGGATTCTCTGGTATCAGTTCACCTTGTGGTATATACCAGGGACTGGCTGCCAGATTAAGCCCTTAGTAAAAAATGATACAAATACTGGCAGTTGGAGAAAGGCCTCTGGGTATTACAATGGCAGGTGAGTTGCCATAGTATATAGGTGGGACCAACAGTATATGCTACAAACACAGTGTTCAGAAAAAGTCCAGAAAAAGACCAGTAGTAATATTAGTTTATGTAAGAGTTATGGATTATAAGTGGTTTTGTCACATTTTGCTTGACCCCCCCCCCCCCCCAGTGCATTCCTACTAGATCACTAACAGGAGTCACCATCCCTATTCTACTAAGGAGAAAACTGAACACAGAGAGGTTCAATAAGCTGCAGAAACATACACAGTGATTAGGCAACAGAGCCTCAAGCCTGTGTTCCCTTTCTTTCTTTCTTTCTTTCTTTCTTTCTTTCTTTCTTTCAGTTTATTTATTTACTTTGAGAGAGAGAGGCAGAGAGAAAATCCCAAGCGGACTCCATGCTGTCAGTGCAGAGCCCAAAGCAGGACTTGATCTCACAAACTGTGAGATCATGACCTGAGCCGAGATCAAGAGTCCAACGCTTAACCATCTGAGCCACCCAGGAGCCCTAAGCCTGTGTTTTCTCATTCCAAGTTCACAACTATGGAATAAGTTCACAACTATTGGGATAAGTTTGGTTTAGAGCAACTCTGGAAGAATAAGTCTTTAACAGACAGAAAATTCACCTCAAATGCAATCATGTAAGATGGCTAAATATGTGACATTTTGTCTTGTTTTCTCTCTTCAAAATTCTCTGTGTCATCAATATATTGAAAGTTTCTAAACAAGAGAGACACAACCAAATTTGCACTAGTTTACTTCCATCAAAAATGTAATAAGCAAAAAACCCAAAAAAGTATAATAAACGCTTGTATCTAGATACCTGGATGAGCACAAGTATATTATTATGGTTATTTACTTATTTGGAATAGCATAATACTCTTATTTCCTCTGAAGGAAAAATATACTTTAATTCTTCTTATTTTATGATTTGTTTAAGGCACTGCCCCATGTCACAAGGAGGAATTAAAATGGCATCATTTCTGATATGGGAAACAGGAACTCTCTATGCTTTTCTGCTTTTTAAGAATGGATTTCGTGGTATTTAAAAGACTTTTTTAAATGTTTATTTATTTTTGAGAGAGAGAGAGAAGGAGAGAGAGAGACAGAGTGCAAAGAGGGGAAAGGCAGAGAGGGAGGGAGACACAGAATCCCAAGCAGGCTCCAGGCTCTGAGCTGTCAGCCCAGAGTCTGTTGTGGGGCTGGAACCCATGAGTCGTGAGATCATGACCTGAGCCCAAGTCAGATGCTTAACTGACTGATCCCCCCAGGCATCCAATTCCAACGTATTTTAATCTCCACCACAACTCAAGATGGAAAAAACACAAAAAGTCATAACAATGTGAAACTGCTGCAGCTATTTAGTGTATATACAAGTGTTACTTCACATACCCCTAGAATTAGACAAGAATGGAGAGATTATCCTATTCAGCAGCTCCCAAACTTTGTGGTCTCAAGAGTTCTTAAAAAATATTAATGAGCCTTTGCTGATGTACATTACATCTATTAAGAATTATTAGAAATTGAACTTAGGACATTTTTAAAACATAAGAACGCACAAGCATACGTTCCATCAGCCACCAGAGCTGTGATGTCATCTCACTTTGTGTGGCCTCCAGAAAACTCCCGTACCCACCCTTGAGAGAATGAGGGTGTAAAAAGTAATAATATCTGGTATGATTGTAAAAATAGTTTTACTCTCATGGACATCCTGAAAAGATCTTAGGAAAGACCATCACACTTTGAGAACCTCATCACACTTTGAGAACCACTAATCTACTTTAACTAGAAGATTAAGCCAAGAACATGCTTGAGAGCACAGAGCTGTGAGGATGAGAGCCAAGGTTCCTGCTCTCTGACGCGCATGGACATGTGTCTGTCCCCACAAGGTCACTTAGCAGTAATTCTAATGTGTGTTGGTTAGGGTAATGCTAGTGGAAGGCAACAAATTAATTTAAAATTTTAGTGGCTTCTTTCTTATGTAATAGCCTAGTGAAGATGTTCCTGGACAATGGAGCCTACCCCATTTTGCCCATGAAAGTCCCAGTTTTAAAACTAAAAGTCCCAGGGTACCTGGGGGCTCAGTTGATTAAGTGTCTGACTCTTGGTTTTGGCTCAGGTCATGATCTCACGGTTGGAGTGTTCAAGCCCCACCCCATGCCGGGCTCTGCTCTAGCAGTGTGGAGCCTGCTTGGGATTCTCTCTCTCTCTTTCTCTCTCTCTCTCTCTAACCCTCCCCTACCTGCACTGTCTCTGTCTCTCTCATAAATAAATAAATAAATAACACTTTTTAAAAAGTCCTAAAAGATAAATAAACAAACAAATAAATAAATAAAACTGAAGTCCCACATTTCAAGAATCCCCTCAGTCTTGGACAAACCAGAACAGTTGATCACCTTAACTTTTTTCCTCCCCATATTCATTCAGGGACCAAATTTCCTTCCATCTTGGGTTTCTATCATCTTCTAGGGTTTTGGGACTTTTGTTTCTGGCCAGTAGAAGAAGGCATACCCCCTTCTCTAAAACTTCAGTGCAGAAGTAACAACACCCTGGCCTTCCACTCACATTTTATGGTGGGAAGTAGTTACATGAATGTGGAAGACCCAGGAGGGACCCAGGAAGAAAGAATACACACACTGGGCAGACCATTAACCACCTTTGCCCCAAATGGTATTATTTTACTTTACCTCCATAACACTGCTCAGAGGAAGGTATGGGAGCCATTACAAATGCTACCCATCCTTCCCAGGCTTATAACAGAAATGGAAAAAATGTGCCCCCTCAAAAGGTAAATACCCTAACCAACTATTGATCTCGTTTCCAACTTAAATCCTGCACAGAGGATTTGGTTTCAACCAATATTGATTGACAAAAAGGCACATTAATTATTACAAAAGAAAATCATATTTTATTTTATTTTTTTAAGTTTTTTTTTAATGTTCATCTATTGTTGAGAGAGAGAGAGAGAGAGAGACAGAGTGGGAATGGGGGAGGGACAGAGAGAGAGGGAGACACAGAATCCGAAGCAGGCTTCAGGGTTCCAGCTGTCAGCCCAGAGCCTGACGCAGGCCTCGAACTCACAAACCCTCACCTGCGCTGAAGTCGGTTGCTTAACCGACTGAGCCACCCAGGCACCCCAAGAAAATCATATTTTAAATGCATTGGAAAAAACTCGATACTTACAGGCAATTCTTCTAATGCAAGATAATCTACGTGAAAAACAAAACCAGAAATCTTTTCCCCACTCGATACGTGCGTGTTGTGGGTGCACGTGTGCTCACATGTGTTTTCTTGAAGTGCTATGACTCTCTCGTTTTCCACTTAATTTGAGGCTCATCCCCAAATTCTACCACCACTGCTTTGAGTGTTAAGTGTCTGGTGCCCGAGGTCCCCCAACAAAGGGGTGGCAGGGTTGAATCTTCCACCCTTGTCAGAGGTCTTCCTGCTGAGTTTGGATCTGAATGCAAATTCTCACAAGAGATCCACGAATTCAGAAATAAAAGAACATCGTTTCACTGGCAGGAAAGGAGATTGTCCCGAGAAAAAAGCCTAGTAGGCTGAGTTTAACTTTCAACAACCAATTATGTTTAATTACACAATCTTAAGTGAATAAGAAGGAAAATAAATACAGGAAGCGACAGAGTGAGAAGAAATTTTCCCTGTCCTTCAAAGCTTGCATTTAACAAATTGAAGACGTTCTTGTTAATAAAAAAGAGAGAGAGAGAAAAAAAAAACTGCTTGAAAACTGCAAATCATTACACACGCAGAAGACATTGTTATTGGGGGATATAATGACATGAAAAAGGCAAGTTAGAAATTGCTTGGGATTAAGAGAGAAAAAGTTTAGGATAACCTAGTATCGACGTAGATTCTATTTTTACACAGTTTCTAAATTCTAAAAAACTGCACAAACATGTCCCATAGAATTCAAATTATTTATATTTGCTGCTCATGTTTTCTGTTCCCTTCAGAATTTAGCAAGGAAAATTCTTCTTTATTTTCATAAGAATTGTTCTTGCATGGCTGTGTATTTTCCCTCCTTGAATAAATTATAATTTATCTTCCAAACCAAAGCAAATTCTACAAGAGTTTGGATATTAAAAGTATGTTCATCTAATCAATACTAAGTGAATTTCCCCAGTGTAAGATCACACCCTTTCTTTTAACTTATTGCTAGCTGCCAAATGTAGTCCTTTGCTGAAAGTGGAAATTTTGAGATTTGGAGACTTCATCGGAGTCCTATATGGTTTTATTTTTACTAAAAGAAAACATGATTTTATGTTTACTGAAAGTTGATATCCTGGTTCATGTAAAAATGAACATACTACTAAGAAATACAAAATGTACTTTGTATTTACTGATACTTTTTCTAAGAATCAATAGAAGTGTAATATTTAGCATTATAAATACTTAACAAGTACATTCTTCTCATATTACTGTGTACAATCCTAGGTTGTGTTTTGCTTTTCAGAGTACCTCTTGTCTGGAGGAATTAGTTGCTTACAAAGGACTTTTTTAAACATTCTTCTTTGGTTCTGAGATGAAGCTCTTTACTTGAAATATACCTTGCCCAAAGCAGTAAATAGAAACAGTGGCAGTTCTTTCCATGTGATTTGCCAAAGGGGTGTTAAGAAATTTCTCTGTTTTTTTCTATATGTGTGATTTGAAAAGAAGTGCTAAATTGCTAAAGGAAATTAAAATGGAGGGAAAAAATGGAATTCTACACTTTGCAGTCTTTGAGCAATTTCTGAGCCCTACATACCCAGTTAAGCTGAAAATCCAAATGTTGATAAGGGCAAGACTTGTTGGGAATAGGGAAAGAAGGAAACAAGAACAACTAAATCAAAGCTATTGAGTTTGGTGTCTTTGGCTGGAATAGAAATACTCGCCATGTACTTAGAAGAGCAGCTTGAAAGCAGACAGATTAAGGGGTAAAATTAGTAGCTGTTTGAGGGGCTTTCATTCAGGGGAATGACTGTGAATTTTCTTTCCTTTTATATTATAAAAGTCATAATAGAATAATATTCAGAAAGTATTTTTAAAAGCAAAGCAAATTAAAAAAAAAAAAAAACCTCACTGGCCAACCCAGGTGCCAAACAACAAACCACTATTATCATTTTGGTGTATTTCCTTCCAGTTACAAAACTCTTCTAATGAGATGACTTCTTTCAAAAACAAAAACTTTCCTAAAGCTGTTGGACGGTTCCGAGAAGTGGATAGAGCTTTTGGTCTTGAGGGGCAATTGGTATTCATTTATTTTGTTTTTCAAAATCCGGGAAGAATCATCCCTTTGATATGCAAGCAGAGCAACAGGTGAAAAAGGAAACGTTAGACTTGCCCAACTGGAGCCCGATAGACCTTTGTCAGCATTTAAAAGCCCCCCAGGCAGCCCCAGCCTTCTAAAGTGGAGATTGCCCAGCTCCAGTATTGAATCTGGCTTCCTCCTTCCTAATCCTCCCCAAAGCCCATCACCCAAGATCACCTAGTCACTTCACTTCACTTTCCACGTTGGTTTTCTGATCTGGCCCCTTATCCCCAAGAGAAAAGAAACTGCAAGCCCAGCCTGAATTCATCACTTGGATCCCCACGATAGGATCTGCAGCCAAGTGCCAAGTGTCCTCCCCAAATCCAGATGACCCCCCGATACTCCGGACCTTGCAGTTTGAGAGCTACTGTCTTTATGTCATCGAGGAGTCCGATTGCCCGGGTTTATCTCTGTGATGAGAAGGGACACAGGGAGAGGAACAGAATACAGCTGAGAGTGTTGTGAGTTTGACTCACAACCCCAGAGGGATGAGGGGGGGATATTAAAAAAATAAAATTAACCTCTTAAAATTGTTTTAAGGAGTTCAAAACATCATTACACCTATCATCAAAACAGCCTTCTGAGTTTGTTGAAAATAAGATTGACATTTTCCACAAATGAGAAATTGAGGTTTGTTGAGGTCCAAACATGGGACTAGAATTTGAGACATCTGATTCCTAAACTAACTAGGCAATGTACATTTGTTGGTTACTTATTGTCAATAAAAAGACTTTTCAACAAGGCAATGCCTGTGTGGGATACAAATCCCCTTCTTTCAACTAACGTATGACTTGAAAGTTATATCCTGGCTGACAACTGAAGGCATGTGCTGGGAGAGCTGGAAGTGGGTGGGGAAGAAAGGTCAGCATGCTGGAGGATCTGGAACACAGCGGAACCGGAAACGTATTGCATTGTTGGGACTGAGAGGAGGGCCAGGTGGCTGCAGAAAGGGTCTGAAGGGGCAACCTGTGAGAGCAAAATTCTGGAGATCAGCAAGAAGCCATAAGTAGCCTTTTCACCTGAGCAAGAGGAGAAACCTGCTAAGGAGATGATGGGCAGGGAGTATACGGTAGTGACGACAAGGGGCCGGACTGGAGAATTACTTAGATTATAAAATCAGTAGTCTTTGGTGATGACTGAAACTTGAGAGTGGAGAAAAACAGGGTCTTAAGAATGACTCCCTGGGGGCTCCCGGCTGGCTCAGTCAGTAGAGCATGCAACTCTTGATCTCAGGGTTGTGAGCTTGGGCCCCACTTGTGGTGTGGAGTTTACTTATAATAAAAAATTAAAAAAAAAAAAAGAATGACTCCCCACCTTCTGGTTATCCAATTGGATATCCAATGGTGTTAGGGCTCCCTAGAATGGACAATTCTAAACACCATGGATTTGATTTGGGCATGTTGGTTTGGGGTCGCTTTGAGACATCTGCATGGAGACATGAATTCATTGTTGGATACTTATATGACTAGAATTCTCAGCCCATCCATGAATTAAATATTGCTTTCTTAAACTCTTCAAAATAGCTCAAATGATTAGGTAAAGAGGACTTCAGTACAATCTCTTCCCCTGAAAAAGCAACCAAATAGCATGTAACAATAGCTTGAAAGGCATTGGGAAATCAGGGCTCTTTCTGCAATTACATTCATTATTTATCCATACATATTCATTCAAGCATCGTATATTAAATAAACAGATATTATAACTTTAGTTTAATAAATATTACACAATTGACCTGTAAAATCTATCTGGAACTTGGGGGAATTATGTGAGTGAGTGTGTGTGTGTGTGTGTGTGTGTGTGTGTAATTCTACTCACTAAAATATGCACTCACAAAGCATCCTGAAATAAAGTATATTTAACACATTAATATTTGAACAAATATTTGTGAAAGTCATAAGCCCTTGAAATCATTGTATTTTAATAGGAAAAATCAATTCCAGAGCTTCAGATACCTCTGCTTTAATCATCTCCTTTAACTTAGAAGGGAATATATAATTTAGTGAATGCTGGGTTGTTCAAAGCTGTCTTCCTCAGGATACAGTATCAAACAGCCCCACTCAGCAGAGCTCTTGTACACCCAATCCTATCAGGACACTATTTGCTAACAAACCCTGAATGGTTTTCATGGGTAATGGGTTGACATATCATCCTTGACACATGGCACATAGGGAACATGCTTGACTCGGTCTTGCGCCCTTCAGGCGGTACAGGATTGCAGACATCCACAGCCATGCCCACAAAGCCGTATAGGTACCCTCTGGAACCAGTGGTGAGATTACTTGTGGATTTGGATTCCAAGGGCTCATGATGTGGGGTAAATATCAACACTGTACAAACATTTATAAACTTGTTAATGCACATATCGCTCATTGGTACTTGTGGATGAGCTAGCTGTGGTCTTTAATGTAGCATTTATGGAGGCGGGTGGAGAAAGCACGCAGGAAAGATGAACTGTGTTTGGGTCTTATAAAGGAAACCACATGTGTTAAGGCCCAGAAGTATGTCTACATTTGACTAGGACCTTTTCATCTTCACACTAAAAAACAGTGAAAGGTGTCTTAGATAAACCAGCTATGTTTTGTGAGGATGGCTCCAAATATTAGGCTTTTTGTTCTTCTGTGCTTTTTAAAAAATGGATGATCTAGGTATATACATGGTTTGCAACTTTATTTTTTTTTTATTTTTTATTTTTTTAAAGAATTTTTTTTTCAACGTTTATTTATTTTTGGGACAGAGAGAAACAGAGCATGAACAGGGGAGGGGCAGAGAGAGAGACACAGAATCGGAAACAGGCTCCAGGCTCTGAGCCATCAGCCCAGAGCCCGACGCGGGGCTCGAACTCACGGACCGCGAGATCGTGACCTGGCTGAAGTCGGACGCTTAAACCACTGCGCCACCCAGGCGCCCCAATGGTTTGCAACTTTAAACTCCAGGATACGTGACACAATTGTCACAATCCGTTGGAGATATCCAGATTTGGAGGGAAAAAAATCCTTATTATGTAAATGTTTTGAAATATAACTGTGCACAGCCTCTTGCCCTGCCCAGCCTTCTGAACTGTCCAAGTTCACCTCAGAACCAGGGAGGAGGGGGTGGAGTTATAGACCTGAAGATGTTGGGAAAAGCTGGAAGGTTGGTTTCCATAAAAAAGACCATGGAGCCATTTCCTAGGAGAAAGGTCTAGAAGAGCCAGGGTAGATTTTGAGGGAGGGAGAGACAGGAATGGACTCCTCTGGGCCTGCAGGATCTTCAGGGAGAGAACCATCTCAAGAGATTTGTTATTTTGTTCTGAGTTGCTGGGCAGATTTCTCACTTTGTTACCTCTTATGGAGAATTCAGGAAACATGTTTTATTTAAGACTCTGGGGATTGCTATTAATGTCTATTTTGATGAAACAGATTATAGAGGCAATAAATGAACTCAGATCATTCTGGATGCATCTCCCATTCTTGGGAGGTAGGTGCAACACAACAAAAATTTAAATTGTACAACTTTTAATAATATAGCAATAGTACTTACTAATTACGGACACCCAGGAGATGGACATCACTCCCATACTCCAGGGCTCTCTCCAGCTTTTGTCTCCCACTCAAGAAGGCAATAAAAGTCCATGTGACTGAGAGAGACAAGAATGTAGCAAAAATCCTGACTGCTCTCATTTGTAAAAGTTTTATTTACAAATTTCTGTATTTTAATCACTTTGAGCAACATATAAAGCAGTGTAAAATTGCTGTTTGGAATTGGGTTTTGGAGCCCTTTCTAACGAGGTGACACAGGGCAGTTAACCTCTCAGAGTCTACATTTCCTCATTGCTAAATGGCTATTGTGAAGTTTAAATAAAATCATGTGTCCTTAGCACTATAGGTGTATTGTGCACACTAAAATTAGTAAATATATATGTGCACAGTAAAAACTAGTAAATGTTTGCTAGTATTATTTTTAGCAATAAAAGGTCTTGGAAAATATCTCCCAACTAATGATGGTAAAGCAGGAAGTCATAATCCCTACTGTAGGCAGTTCTGGAGTTTTCTTATTATTTTTTTTTTTTTTTGAAATCAGGACTTAATTTTATTATTTTAGCCAGGTTTACATTTTATTTTTATTATTTTATCACCCAGTGGAATTTATTTTTTTAAATGTTTCATTTATTTTTGAGAGAGAGAGAGAGTGGAATAGGGGCAGAGAGAGAGGGAGACACAGAATCCGAAACAGGCTCCAGGCTCTGAGCTGTCAGCGCAGTGCCAGATGCAGGGCTCGAACCCAGAAGACGTGAGATCATGACCTGAGCCAAAGTCAGACGCTTAACCAACTGAGCTTCCCAGGTGCCCCACCAAGTGGAATTTATTATGTATCCACATCATTTTGTGCTGTGGTGAGCATTTTATAGTGTAAGCTGAACAAATCATGTCCTTAGCCATAGGAAAGCAGAATATAAAATGGCAACACTGACCAAGAGTAATATTTTTTAGAACACATATAATTCATGCACTGCTAAGAGGGAAACCATTTTAGCAAAAGCAAAACAAAATATTATTATAAGGAAATGTGACGGTAAGGTTTTCAATAGCAGAATTTATCATTCTTTCTTGATCTTGATTCATTCCTTGAAGCATCACACATCTAAGAGAGCCTGCTCTGTTTCGGGGACTGGGCTAGGCACCTGAGATACAGCAGCAAACAAATCTGAGGAAAATTCCAGCTTCATGCAGCTTACATCTTGTTGAAGCTTGGATATCATCACTTTAATTTTAACGCACCAAAAATGGCAGCACAAAGGCAAGGGGATCTGAGACTTGCCGTCACTTAGACCCCTTTCCAAGGCTGGTCCTCTAGAGGCTGCTTATTTCTTCCTAGAATTGTGTCTTTAAGTAAATAGCTCCCACCAGAAGACGGGAAAAATACAGGTTATTCTCGTTCCTTAAAACACTTGGGCTTCCCCTAGGTGAGGGAAGCTGGATTAAAAGTGCATTGTATGTCTTTTTGTTGAAAATATAGTTTCCTAATTAAATCATCACTTAACCAATTGTTAATCTCCATTATAAAATTTAAAGCAAATTCAATCAAAATGAAAACTCCTATGTACCTTCACAGGCTTTCCCTCAAATCTTCAGTGATTATCATTCACCTCTTAATTTAATCTGGTTTTCTGCATAATTGGTATAAAGAAATATACCCACCTTGAATTCTTTAAAAAGTCTTACATAACACATTTAAAGATGGAGGCACGATTCCCTTTACCACCAATTTGTCAGGAAATTATTCATCAATGTTGTCCCTGGATATGCTACGCATCTGTCAAGTCACCACAAGTAGAAATTGTGGAATCAGGGGTTATTAACTCTTTAGCCATACTTCCTGGGGTGGGGGGCGGCAGCAGAGAATATATATAGATATAGATACATAGAGATATATAAATATATAAAATGTAAGCCAGAGAGACAGAAAAGGAAAGAGAGAGAGAGAGAGGGAGGAGGAGAGAGAGAGAGAAAATAAAGATCATAACAGCTATATCTCAAGATTCTAGCCATGGAAAATTTGAAAAAATAATACTGTAGTATATGTAGCATTAATGAAAATAAATAAATAAAATGAAATGAAATGAATGAAAATAAAATAAATAGGTCTTCTTCCATGAACCAGCCTTTCACATGGTCCAAAAGCAGACATTTTATTGATGTGTTTTAAAACACTGAGGCAAAGGAAGGGTTACTAACAAGAAAAAATAAAAGCAGAAACATAAATACCAAGCCTTCAGCATACCCCCAGAGGATGTTTAATTGTCAGACGAATAGTTCAGACCTTTTATGATAAATGTCAAATGTTTGATGCTTATAGAGGAACGAAGTAGATTCGAGATGGAAATTGGGCCTTGGATCAGGGTGAGAAATCTGGGGCCACGCAGCACGGAGGTGGGTGCTGCCCAGGAAGCCTGGTGTGCCCAGAGCCAGCGTGTCTAGGCCACTGCGGTCCTGGGACAGTCATGGAATCCCGATTGGCTTTCATCCCCACTACTGGGGGGGCAGGCCAGCTTCAAGGAGCACCTCCAACTTTATGATTTTAAACCACTTCCAACACCACCACCCTTAGTTTCTGAGTCATCATAAACTATATTTAGAGAGTAGGCAAAACAGATTTCCTTTGCCTGATTCGTTCAGAAGCTGAGAATATCCAACCCAACACCAATCCTTGCCAATTGTACACATTCAGGCCCAACTCAAAGCTCACCTTCTCCATAAAGCTTTCCTTAACCAAGCTTATTCTCACTCTGGTGCCTCCATGTGGTTCCAGCATATTCTTTACATTGTATTTTCTACAGAGTGATTATCATTCTTCTTGCATGCATTATTGAATGTTGTGTTTGGGTGCCTCGGTTACCATATGGTCTCGTGGAAAAAGCATGAGAACATATTAACATGGGTTAAATAATGCCATTTCAGGATGTTCCAATGTTTCGTTATTGAATGCTCACAGTTTTCAATTAAAAAAAAAAAGACCTTAAAGCATGGACACTGGAGTCAGAAGATCCGGGTTTAATTCTCAGCTTTATATCTTTCTAAGCCATGTGACAGTGGGTAAGTTACTTAATCTCTCTGATCTGTAGTATCTCAGCTGGAAGAAGATGGTGAACAATGCTGACCTCACATGGGTTTTTGAAGATTCCTTGAAATGCTGAGTACCAAATGCCTGGCACAGAGGAGACACTATGAATCATAATTCTCTGTTCTTTCTCAGGAGACAGACTCATGTTTTGGGGAAAGGGAAGTTGTTTTGTTTAACTCTCTGGTAATTTCAAACATTTAGCACAGTTCTTTGTATAGGGAAAGTAACAACTTACCACTGGTTGAAACCAATCTCTGAACTGGTAAAAAATGAAGAGAGTTAAGGGTAAAACATAAAGGAAAGAACGCTCCATGGTTTGGACACTGGATCTTGGTTCTCATTCTTGGCTAGCTGAGTAACCTCTACCCTCTGGCAGAACCATCCTTAAAAGGATAGAAATGAACTAGAGCAGAGGTTTGCAAACTGGTGGCCTTCAGACTCTACCCGTCCTGTAGACGTGTTTCTGTTGGTCTACAAAATACTTTTTTCTGAAACTTGACTTGTTTGCCAACATTAAAAAATTATGAAATTTACCATGAAAATCGGATTGATGAAATGTTATGGAAAGATCCTGCAACCTGGGTCCATGTTTCCACATGACAATAGTCTAACAAAGTGGAGGTCGGCTCCCCCTGTAGATGGAACACGTGCCTCCCAGTTCACCCAATCCCCTCCCGGCTCGCTGCTCTTGGTGGTGCTACCTGTCTCATTCTGAGAACACTAGACAAGACAAAATCTAGAATCCCTAGTTGTCCTCATTTTTGGAGCTGGAGAACCAAGATGGCTGAGGGCATAACTGCTGGTAGGGCCAGCAAGGATTTACGGGGAGCACTGGCTGCTGTCTTGGAAGGGCCCAGAGGCCTCGAGCCAGATCCCTTCCATCCCCCCATTGCCACACACTGAGAAGACTGGAGGACATGAAGGTTCATAAAATTAGGGAATCTAGAAGAAGAAACTAAGCTCATGAACGGTTCCCAGCATATTTAGTAAAATAGCTGAAACTTCATTGCTTCAGAGAATATTAAGAAGCCCTCGCTTCCCTTCCAGAAGAATCTCAGAATGATCCCTTGGGAACAGAGACAAGTGGCACGGGAGAAAGTGAAGGAGAATATGGCTTCAATGCGGAGCCATAGGCTCTTTGTCCCATCTATTGCCATGAGAGAAATAGGCTCC
Source organism: Herpailurus yagouaroundi (assembly GCF_014898765.1). Classification (NCBI taxonomy): domain Eukaryota; kingdom Metazoa; phylum Chordata; class Mammalia; order Carnivora; family Felidae; genus Herpailurus; species Herpailurus yagouaroundi. Next base: position 14,986,957 of record NW_024412400.1, read on the forward strand.
CTTAGGCCATGTGAGTCTCTTCAACCCCCAAACAGTGTCCCATTGGCAAGAGAGAGTATGGAGTGAGGAGCTGGAGACTGTAAGGTGGCATTAATGGCAGGTTCAAGCAACACCCACAAGCCACCTCTGGTAAACAGTCTGAGTGGGGCAGCTCAGAGTCTTGTGAGGGAAGTAGCCTTAACCATTGCAAATAGACGCATTCGGGGAGGTACCCGCAGGAATGTACCTCCTGTCCTGCTACTTCGCCCTCCCACGGAGGGTCTCCACCTCAGCTTTCCAGCAGATCCAACGGATTCCTCAAGAAATGGCACCTAAACTCCTCAACCAGGAGTCCACGAGAACAGCAAAGCAAAAGAACAGGTGTACCTGCGGCTTAAAAAAAAAAGAAAAAAAAAGAGGAAAGATCAAGGAGAGAAGCAATCTGTGTGTAATATGCTGTGGTAGTTAAACCGTTATCTTCTTTGAATTCTTTTAGAAATAAAATAAATATAAAAAGACAAGTAATTTTCTCACCTAATTTGCTTGTGGAGCTGATAATTAAGTGTTGTTGGTTGCATCACCAGAATGAATTTGTGATGCTTGCTGGAGTGTCTCTGCATATTTAAAGATGAAAATGCTCTTTCTGGTGCTCAGAAAAAAATATTTTTATGAGCTCCCTGCCCCCACCGTGCCCCGGGCAGTGCTTGTAGCCTCCATTCCAATGTTAGGGAGCTGCAAAACTCCCTGTGTGAGATGTGGAAACGATCAAGCTTATACCCAAACGCTCCTGGCAGCCTGCCTGTTCCTTAACTCTGAAAAGCAGGTCTGGACTCTGAGTTCTACAGAAATTCCAGATGCTCTCAGAGACACTTCTTCCCCTGCACCTGTATGTTTCCTTCCCCCCCCCTCCCCCCCCACAGTTCAAAACGTGGTAAGGAGGAAAATTGCAAAATGGTTAAAAACTCCAGCTTCAGGGGCCATCCTGTTTTGGATCGCCCACTAAACTTCTTCAGCCTCAGTTTCTCTTTCTCACTCTCAAATAGAAGCTATGACTAAGTCATGGGGGGGTTTTTTGAGGATGAAATGGGCTCATGCATGGATAATAATTAGCACACAGGGTCGATTTCACTGTTGTCACCGTCACTGTCTATTCTAGATGACTCCAAAGTAGTTGCAAGTCAGAATAGCCTGAGGAGATTCTAAAAAATACATATGCATAGATCCCACACCCAAAACCATATTGGAACTTCTGAGAGTGGTCCTAATGATGTCTTCTAAGCTCCTCAGGTGAATGAATAAATGCTCAGCCAAGCCTGGGAACCGTTGATCCAAACCCTACCACCACAGAACCTTAGAGACTGAACATGGAGAGAGTGACAGTTACAGGGGAGTCAAGGTCAGAGACAGAGCAAGGGCCCAACTGCTGGTCTGAGAAGCATATTATGAATCTTCTTATTTTATTTAGTCTTCAGGAAAGGGCATCATCACCCTGTCATTTGATATATCTCCTTTCTTCCCTCAGCTTTCTTTTCTTTAAGTTTGTTTGTCTGTTTGTTTAGAGACAGAGTGTGTGCTAGCAGGGGTAGAGAGAGAGAGAGAGAGAGAGAGAGAGAGAATCTCAAGTGGGGTTCAAACTCACAAACTGTGAGATCATGACCTGAGCCTAAATCAAGGGTCAGTCAATCGTATTTATTGGCGCCAAAGACATCCATTGTTAGTAGACTGGGATATTCCAACGAGGTTGAACTTGCTCATTTTTTGCCAGGTGTGACAGTGGAGAAAGCAGAATAAATACAGGTGGAAATTTAAAAAAAAAAAATTAAGAACTAGGGAGACCCTCAATTCCAGTTATTCTAACTAGCGTCTCCAATCAGGCTTAGCTCCTGTAAAGGCTAGTTACTACACATTCTTTGTGTGACGTCCTCAGTTGAAATGATCAGCCAAACACATTTCTCCCAGGAGATGTGCTGTTCTTCTGCCAGTCGGGACAAAAGCAGATGAAGGAGAAAGTTCTCCACTCCAGTTGACTGTGCACAACCAAGAGTTGTTTGGGCTGAGGAACAACAGTTTCACCTCAAGCTTTCTCACTGCTGCTGCTATTCAGGTGACGGATTTGTGAGACACCAATGTGGGTGACGGGTGTGGCCAGATCTTGACAAACCCTCCGAATGACAGGGAGCAAGCAAAGCCCTGCATTTGCTCATATGCATCACCACCATGGCTGGTCCATGTCTAGTAGCCACAGCAGGCCGGATCAGAGAAAGGGCCTCTCGGCACGCACGTCATTCCAATAGCTGTCACGTCACCTGTCTCCCCATTCAAGAAATATGTTGGTCTACAGCTACCAGTGACATTTTTAGAGGGATAAATAGAATTTCGTTTGTAAGAACTTTATTAAAACTGATGTGAATTTGATCCGGCCTTTATTAAGGCTTACAACATAGTTTGCAACTGATGTTGGGATTGGGAGACTTGCGATAGAACAGCGGTCCTCAATTGGGGGTGATTTTGCCCCAGGAAATGTCTGGAGACATTTTTGTTGAAATCACTGGGTCAAGGGGCTGCTTACAGACATCTAGTGAGTAGAGGTTAAGGACGCCGTTAAACATTCTACCATACACAGGTCAGGACCCAGTCAAAGAATGATCTCACTCAAAACGTCAATAGTGCCAATGTTGAGAAGGCTGGTAGTAGAAAAATCTGTCAGGTGTAGCTCCTGCTCACTTCACTAAACTTCTCTGCCCTCCTCTGCATGGCAGTCTGCTCTTTTGTGCCCCATCAGAACACAGGGGTCACCGGTATTGGTTTTCATTGTTGGCTTGTCGGTCAGCCTCTAAGGCAGGGGACATCTGCTTGCAGAAATCTCTTTCCTCCCATGGGTAGTTGGGAGGAAGTGTGTATTTCAGGCTAACCTGAAGGATTACAATGGCACAGCTAGCTTGGGGTGGCTGAGACCCAGTCCTGCATCCTGTAATAACTAGCTTGACTGCTTAACAAAATCAAAAAGATGAATGTATGTCATCTGTGTTGCCCCTCTGTGTTTAGGAAGGTGCACTAATCAGAAATAAATGGAGAAAGTTGTTAAACAGATGGCATGTGGATTAACAACAAAAGGAAGATAAAATCCAAATTGTGTGCTAAATCTGCCTCATCATAGCCATTCCTTCTGCTGAAGCTATTGTTTTTACTTAACACCCACCCCAAGTTATGCCATCATTGGCATATACATTCCTCATACTCTTGACTCCAACTGGGTTTTTGATATCTAATTTTTTGAGAAAAGATTATCTGAAAATTGTGAGCTGTAGCAACATCAATAGTACGTGATATCCTAGAGAAAATGTGGACCCGGTTCTGAAAGTCAGACTGTTTCATTTTCATCCATGTTTCTGTTCCTTAGATCTCATTTCCCCCAAATGATTTGTGTTTCTTTTTTGTCGCTCTGAAACAGGATGGTCATGACTCTGAGTTAGTCATGAGCCAATAAGCAGCTGCTCTGAATCAGCAGCAAAAATGGAAACAAAAGAATCCTTTGGAACTTTCACTGAAAAAAACCGGAGGGGATAGTTGTGAGTTTCGTTCTCTTGAAACACTTAAATCATATTACATCACTTGACTTCCATAAAACAAATGTTGCCTCCTTTGAGTGGCCATCCTGCTGGGTTGCAGAGAAATTGATTCTTACTAGTGCTCACCACCACCACCACCGCCCCAGGGATCCTAAGAAGCGTCAGGGGCTCTGAGGTAACCTGGAGCATTAGCTCAGGGTGCTGGTTTCTACCGATTGCTCATTGTCCTGGCCCTTAACAGGGCTGCTACACTAAACAACTTCAGAGAGCACCATTCACCTTCAGAGAACCTGGGTGACTAGTCTGCAGACTACACTGTAAAAGACTCCCCTAGAAACAGTCAAAGGAGACATGTCGCCTCAGTGCTGCTGGGCCAAGCTGTGGCACTGAGACTTTGCCAATTCTGGAAGCTACTACAAACATAGTCAGGCTAGCTCTTCCTCCCCGAGACTCTCCCAACTCCCTGGAGCACTGTAAAGGAGTAAGCTGCCAGTTAATGCCATACTTCATCTCCTTCTCCGTTTTGGGGAACCCCCCTAGAGCTTTCAAGGCTCCTCCTTCAACCTTCTTGCTTTGCCCTTCATAAAGCTCATCTGCCCACCCATTGTCCTTCTAATAAACTGGGCTCACCAGAAATAGGAATTTAGCCTTTCCTTGGTCTGGGAGGGACCAGGTGGTGTAGAAAAATGAGATGTTGAAACTGGTCTGGTATTTTTATTCTGTTTTCCTAATTCATCCTGATCTACCCGGGGCTGAGTTAGTCCCAGCATTTTTTCCGGGAAGATTCTGAAATAACTTGGCAAATGAGAGGAGGAGAGCGCATCCCCAAGAGCATTACACCTCCTGAAGAAGAGACACTTGTAAGCATGAAAAAGAAGGAAGCAACTTAAGAGAGAAAGGCGGGAAAGAGAAAGCAAAGACAACTTTGCAAAGTGTAAGTTCATTTCTCCAGAGTATATGTTAGGTGAGCATTTCTGCTCTCCTAGTTTCCTTCTTCCACTGGGCCTCTCAGGTGGGGTCTGCTTTGACCCTCTGGTTATAATCACTCCTCTTGGTTCTGGGCATCACCTTGTCCAATGGCACCCTGTCTCCGGAGAGTTCCCCGCCCTGTTGGGTGAATCTATTGGTGTCAGATTAGTTGGCTGAGAATGAAGTTTCCAAGCAAGAAGTATGGAGAAAAACCACGCTAACCAGGAAGAGAATGGGGAGTCTGCATACCAACAGAGTTGAAGGATTTCCTATGAAAAGAGACGTTCTGATTCTGACATTTCCTCCTTGAAAAACAATGTTTATGATTCACTGTTTTGCTTAGACATATTGCTCTACTGTTCAATAGATGTTTCCCACCTCGCAGTCTCTTTATTGTCCCCCCTTTGTGCCATCACGGTAACACTTAGCACATTGCCTTGTGCGTGTTAGGTGTTCTATACTGGTTTGTGGAGTAGAAATAAAAGCAAGAGGAAACTGAGAAGATGGGGCAGGGGGAGAGAAGGTATGGAAACCAAAGCCACTGGTAACCATTTTTCATTAATCTTGTATAGCAGTAGCCTACTCCTGAAATCTGTCACACGTTTGAAGCGAGACAGTGTTGTGCGTATGTGTGTAAGTGTGTGTGTGTGTGTGTGTGTGTGTGTGTGTATGTGTGTGTTTTAAAGGAGAAAATACAGGGGCGCCTGGGTGGCGCAGTCGGTTAAGTGTCCGACTTCAGCCAGGTCACGATCTCGCGGTCCGTGAGTTCGAGCCCCGCGTCAGGCTCTGGGCTGATGGCTCGGAGCCTGGAGCCTGTTTCCGATTCTGTGTCTCCCTCTCTCTCTGCCCCTCCCCCATTCATGCTCTGTCTCTCTCTGTCCCAAAAATAAATAAAAAAACGTTGAAAAAAAAATTTTTTAAAAAAAAGGAGAAAATACAAAGCACTAAGTTGGCTTGTTGCTCAGCCACCCTCCCACCAGGGTGCTGGGAGCCTGAGAGCCACTAATGAGCATGGGTTTTATGCTTCCATTTGTCCCCGTTAGCTGGATCAGAAGAGAGCGTCTTTGAGCCTAAGCAGCCCACAAATCCTGGAGCACTTCCCTGTCATGTGCCCCACTGCTTATCTACTCTGACAACAATATGGTGAGACTTCCCTCCCTCTGGCTTAGGGCCATGGTCACCATCAGAGCACACACAGTGCTCTAGGAGTGGGCAGAATAGCAGGAAAAGGTCAGAATGAACAGTTACTTCTCTTGAAAGAAATATACCTTAGCTCAATTGCTTGTCTGCAAAAAACAGAGGACATCTCTGCAAGGCATCTGCCAAACCAGCAAGTACTCTTGAGGATGGAATGTTGAACTTCTAACCCCAACTTGAGTCAGTCCCAAGTGACACTCTTTCACAGTGACTAGCAACCCTAATAAAAAGGGTTTTGAAGGTGGAAGATCCATCTCACCCCCAGGTGGTGATAAAGGCGAAAGGGAAAATGGTAGGTAATGTACAGTATTTGGATCTGTTTGTCTTGAGTGAGAAGGAGAACAAAAATGAATTGACGTCAGAGTGCTATGTAATGTCAAATGTCCCCAGTAGGTCTTACCAGGGAAGGGGGCAAGTGTCCAGGCCTTATTTTAAAAGATGCTGGAGGGGTCCCTGGGTGGCTCAGTCAGTTGAGCGTCCAACTCTGGCTCAGGTCATGATCTCACAGCTCGTGAGTTCGAGCCCTGCGTCGAGCTCTGGTGCTGACAGCTCAGAGCCTGGAGCCTGCTTCAGATTCTGTGTCTCCCTCTCTTTCTGCCCCTAACCCACTCGCATTCTGTCTCTATCTCTCTCAAAAATAAATAACCATTAAAAAAAATAACTAACTAACTAACTAAATAAATAAATAAATAAAAATTTAAAAGTTAAATAAAAAGATGCTGTAAATGCCAAATCTCCTTGGCCTCTTTAAAACGTCTTTCATTCTAAGAGGTTTTCTCATTTGAAATGGGAAGAAAAGGACACCCATTTGCAATGCCACTGATTAAATGAGACAAAGCCTAAAATGGCCAGTCGAGGTGATGTGTCCATTCACTTTCGATGTGCAATGAGCCATCCTACAACTTGGTGGCTTATGACGTGTTTATTGAAGCCACAGTTTTGTGGGTCAACATTTGGTCCAAAGTTCTGGTCTAGGCTGGGCTAGGGTATCTCTGGTCAGCTACCAAATTGGCCAGGGGCTGGAACAGCTCATCTCTGCTCCACGTGGTCTCCCATCTTCCAAGAAGCTGGAGCTTGTTGACCTGATGGCTGGCAGTCTTCCAAGAGGCTAAGCTAAGTTGCTCACAGTTTCTGGAGGCCTACGCTCGCAATAGGCACAGCCTTATTCTGCCTTATTCTATTGGCCAAACCAGGTTAAACCCAGTTTTAAGGGGTCAGGAACACAGGAACAGACTTTGCCTCTTGAAAGGAGAAACTGCAAAATCACTTTGCAAAGCTGTGTGACTTCAGAGAGGAGTCTAGGAATTGGTAACTTTTTCGTGTGTGTGTGTGTGTGTGTGTGTGTGTGTGTGTGTGTGTTTGTGTAGTTTTTTTAATGTTCACTTATTTTAGAGAAAGTGCAAGCAAGGTAGGGGCAGAGAAAGAGGGACAGAGGATCAGAGAATCCAAAGCAGGCTCTGAGCTCACAGCAGGGAGCCCTATGTGGGGCTTGAACTCACAAAGATCATGATCTTGTGAAGTCAGACGCTTAACCAAATGAGCCACTCAAGGGCCCCCGTTGGTAACTTTTTCAAATTATCTGCAGAGTAGGGCTTTTGGGCACTTGGTCCTAGCCTCTGTCACAGTTTTTTTTTTTTTTTAATTTTTTTTTCAACGTTTATTTATTTTTGGGACAGAGAGAGACAGAGCATGAACGGGGGAGGGGCAGAGAGAGAGGGAGACACAGAATCGGAAACAGGCTCCAGGCTCTGAGCCATCAGCCCAGAGCCCGACGCGGGGCTCGAACTCACGGACCGCGAGATCATGACCTGGCTGAAGTCGGACGCTTAACCGACTGCGCCACCCAGGCGCCCCTCTGTCACAGTTTTGAAGAAATCCACAGAGGCAACCAGTGGCTGATTTGAAAAAAGAGCACTGGAGAAAGAATCAGGAAACCCGAATTCTTGTCCCTATCCTGCCATCATCATCAAAGTATGTGTTGCTATAACTTTGGTTTTGTCTTATCTACAAAACGAAAGTGGATTCAATAAAATCCAAGGCTCTTTCCACAGTTAAAGTCCTATGATTCTTGGATGGGAAGGTTTCCTTTCAATAGCTCAATAAGTAAGGGTAATATATTTTTTTGTATTAAAAATGGGCATTATTATGTTTTTCATCATCTTCTGCTCTAGTTATTGCCCACAGCTGGCTTGTTCTCGTTCCATTCCACTGTCTAAGGTATCTCCTTCAGAAATATGGATCCTTTGGGAAGCAAATAAATATAATAAATGGTCTCTATTTAGTTTTAATTACTTGCTGCACAAATAACATGGTGAAAACAGTGTCACAAAGAGACAAACGCTCAAATATCCTACCACTCGCATAATATACACATAATTCCACATGTCCCATGAGTACTTATGTATAGCATGCATTGTATTTAAAATTCATGGTTATCATATCTAAAGCATATGTCTTTATTCTAAGAAACATACATCCAGAAAAGTGCACATATTTAAGTATAAAGTTGAATTCATTTTCAAAATTTAAACATTCCCACATAACAAACACCCCGATCGAGTAAAATGTTACCAAAACCCCAAAAGCCCTCCTCATTCTCCCCTTTTCCATGTAGTACTCAACTCCCGAAAGTTGAGTATCTCAGCTTCTATTGCTATAGATCAGCTTTGCCAGTTTTTGCCTTACATGTAAAGGAAATTAGACAACATGTATTCTTTTCTACCTGACTTCTTTCACTCAACATTATGGCTATGATTCATTCATGTTATCGCACAGAGCAGCAGTTTGTTAATTTTCATTGCCGTAAGTTATTTCAGTGTGTGAACATACCAATGATTTATTCCTCTAGTGCACTGTTGGGCATTTTGGTAGTTTCTAGTCTGGGGCTATTATGAATTGTGCCCCTATGAACACTCTTATAAGTGTTTTTGGTGCACATGCGTACACATTTGTAGGTGCACACCTAGGAGTGGAATTGTTGAATCGCAAGTTTTATGTTCGGCTGTCGTAGATACTGTTCAACAGTTTGCCAAATGGATTTTGCCAAATTACACCCTTAGCAGCAGCATATTGGAGTTCCAGCTGGTTTACATCTTTGACAACACTTGGGCGATATCAGCCTTTTTAAATTTCACCACTCAGTGTTTTCAGGTATGGCGCTGTGGCTTTGTCAGTGTCATTTTTTTCGGAATCTGTATGCGTGTGTGTTTATACTACATAAAAGATCGTCCTTTGGGGGCACCTGGGTGGGTCAGTCAGTTGGGTGTCGGACTCTTGATTTTGTCTCCAGAGTCTCACAGTTCGTGGGATCTGGCCCCGTGTCTGGCTCCACGCTGAGAGCACAGAGTCTGGTTGGGATTCTCTCTCCCTCTTTCTCTGCCCCTCCCCAGCCTGTATATGCACTCTCTCTCTGTCTCTCTCAAAATAAATGAACTTAATTTTAAAAAATCATCCTTTGAAGTTCCATCTGGACCTTGAATTCTGATTCTTCCTTTCCTGGTATGAAATTTAAAAGAAAACAAACATGCAAGAGCAAAATGTGATATATACATACAATGGAATATTATTCCATCTTAAAAAGGAAAGAAGTTCTAACATGCTATGTAACATGGGTGGAAATTAAGGACGTTATGTGAAGTTAAATAACATTGTGCTAGTTTAGTCAGAAAAAGACAAATAGTGTCCTATGCCACTTACATGAAGTGTTTAGAATAGCCAAAATCATCTAGATGAAAGTAGAATGATGGTTATCAAGAGCCAAGGGAGGGGAATGGGGAGGTATGCTTACTGGGCAGAGTTTCAGTTTTGCAAGATGAAAAGAATTATGGAGATGGAATGTGGTGATGGTTGCATAATAACATGAATGCACATAATACCACTGAACTGTATGCTTAAAAATGGTGAAGGTGGCAAATTTTGTTATGTGTATTTTGCCAGAATTAAAAAAATAAAGAGCAGAAAGAAAGTGGACATCAGTCCCAAACTTTTATAAAGTATAGAGTATCTCCTCCTATCTTGACCTTCAAAGTTCTCTTAGGAGATGCCAAGTAGGCTAGGGAGAGAAAGAATATGAACAGAAGAATGTTTCTAAGCATCACATGTTCCTTTACCACGCATCATAGAAGTCATCTACATCCCACTCACAAAAAAAAAGTAGAATCACTGGGGGGTACAGTCACAAGGAGGCAGATTTGAACACAGTACAGGAAAATACCTATCTTTAAATAAACTGAACAAGAAAATGGCCTTCAGGACACTGGCCATGTTTGAATTTTTCTTTTGAGGGATGCTATGGACATAGGAAAATGGAAGTTCCTCCTGATTCTATAACTCTAGTAGGTTTTTCTTAACAGTTGGATCTTAAACTGAACATGAACATAGATTATTGCCGGCTAACTTGAAATGCCTTTTTGAAAGTATTCTCCCCTTCCCAGAAGGTACATGGTCCTTTCAGATCATTCATAACCGAGATCCAACAGACTATATGAGCCCATTAAAAATTGCCTGGAGATGACACGTGCCATTGTCAGGAATAAACTCCCATTGAAACAGTCCAACTTCATGGATACCCATTAGATGGCCTGCTTTCTTAGAGACTTGGTGCTAGAGACTGAGTGTTCATGTTCCCTGAAAATTCACATGTTGAAACTTAATCTCTAATGTGATAGTATTTGGAGGTGGGGCCTTTGGGAGGTGATTAGGTGATTAGGGTGAAATTCTCTATGAATGGGATTAGTGCTCTTATAAAAGGGACCTCAGAGATCTTCCTCACTTTTTCTATTATGTGATGACATAGTGAGAAGACAGCCCTCTTGTGAGCCATGAAATAGGTCCTCACCAGACACAGAATCTGCTGGTGCCTTGATGTTGGACTTCCCAGCCTCCAGACAGTGAGAAATAAAAATGTTGCTTAAACCACCCAGCCTATGGTTATTTTGTAGCCTAAATGGATGGAGATACTTGGCTCCTTGACCTCAATTATATTCTACAACTAAGCCCTTAGTCTCTGGTACGTCCCATTTGAACTTCTATTGATTCTCCCCTTACCTCCTTAGTGTGAATTAGATGCCAGCCCATTGTTTCTCTGGGATTCCCCTGGCACAGTCCCAGTCCAGCCTTGTAAAGTCCTGTGCAATGCCAAGTGAGAAGACAGACGGATGAAAATATTTCTTATTCAAGCCATTTCCTGTCTGAAGTGGAAACCAGGTTAATGATGGGCATAAACATTGTGATCACTTTTAACTAGGGTATTAATCAGTTTGGTGTAAAAAACTCTCTTATAGCTATTTTTATTTTCACTAGAGTTTTGTCAGGAAACATTATTTTAATAGGTGCCAAATCCAAGGTTAATTTCTCACCTACCTAGGTCTCTAATATTCTTCAACCTGAAATATTTAAGCCAATTTGTGCAGTGAGGTCTGCATGCAGAGTGCAGTCAGAAATCTTTTGCTCAGTTTTGAGAAAAATTTATGTCGAGAGATGCTGTCAACTATGTATAAATAGATGATATCTAAGATCCAAATTAGTTTTAGAATGCTATGATTACTATTAAGGAATAATAATGGAGACCATTTATTGACTGCTTTTGTTTCATGAGGGAGAGAGGTGTAATCATTTTCACCCATTACGCATACGAGGAAACTAAGTCTTAGTAAAGCAAAATATACTGCCAAGGTCAATCCCAATGCCTGAATTCTAATTCTATCTACAATGCACACGTGTTCTTAACCACTACTCTCTGTAAAGGACACTGTTATCCTCACTTACTGAGCCAGACTGAAAAGAAACAGGCATCAGGAATGAGAAGGGATATGAGTTGGATAGAAAAATTCACTGTCAGTAAGAGTTAACAAACAGTGAAAAATGTTATAATAAAGAAGCCGTGACATATCTGCAGCAATATTTTAAAAGACATTATATGCTCTTATCTAACTAGTCAGTCCGGTGAAATTGACTAAATCAGAGACCAAAGGAACAGTGGAAGAATATTCCATCCTGAAATTCTACAATTAGTGAGATCCCAGGGGGAGTCTAATCTGCTTATCCATTAAAAGTTTTACTTGAACATAATCTATTAAGGAAGATGCTAAATCCGTTTATCATTGTTTTGTCTGGCATAGAGAAGACATCCAAGAAATATTTATTGACTGCCTAATTGGTTGAATTTGAGCATGTTCTGGTCTACATGGGTGGGCAGATGGGGTGGGCTAGCTATGATTTTATTGAGAGGCAGGCTTGGTGAGCCTCTTTAGATATGAAATACCTGAATTAGTTGGGAGGGATGGCAGAAGCTGTAAGGATAAGACCACCAAACGAATGGGAGGAAAACTATGGCTCCAGTCTGTGTCCCAAAGAAGAGAAGGTCAGAGCCTTTAAGTTTGACGTGATACTCTTGGCTTCACTTTGGGGAAAGGAGCAGTTTACATGCAAAGCAGTCCCTTCTGCATCCAAATTAAGTTCTGGATGAGTCTCGAGGGAACTTGGGGTAAGTTCCTAAGAAGAAAGAGACAGCAGAACCTAAAATATCAGCTACTGAAAAAGTGCAGTGAGTCTTCCAGAAGCTGGGAGCATTTGTTTCTGGCTTCAGTTTAGACCTTAGCATTGAAGGGAGGAAAGCCTACATGTCACAACTTGTGGGAGATGTTGATGCTGAACAACAAGGCAACAACTGGAAGTCAAGACAGATGACATGAAGTAGAACCCACAGAAGACATTTTAAGGACATCTTATGCAAACTAAGGCCTAAGCAGAATGTCAGAAGCAACAGACAGATGGAAAGTAGGTTTCTTGAGTAGAAGAGGTCTGCAGCAGCTTGCTGGCCGGGGCAACTTGGGTCACCTGCAGGGACAGAAGCAGAGAATAGAAAAGTGCTTGCCAGGGATTGGAGGATGGGGGAATAGGAAGAGGTTGGTAAAAAGGAACAGACTCTTAGTTATAAAATGAGCAAGTTCTGAGGTTCTTTTTTTTTTTTTTAAGTTTTATGTATTTATTTTGAGAGAGAGAGAGAGAGAGAGAGAGAGCGCATGTGTGCAGGGGAGGGACAGAGAGACAGGGAGAGAGAGAGAGAGAGAATCCCAAGAAGGCTCCACACTGTCAGCACAGAGCTGATACGGGGTTTGAACCCACGAAACCGTGAACTATGAGCTCATAACCTGAGCTGAAATCAAGAGCCAGATGCTTAACCAAGTGAGCCACCCAGGCACGCCCCAAGTTCTGAAGTTCTAATGTGAAATATGGTGATTATAGTTGCTGATCTAGTATTGTATAATTGAAACTTGCTAAGCAGTAGGATTTAAGTGTTCTCACACACACAGAAAGGTAAAATATGTGAGGTGATGGATATGTTAATTAACTCAGTGGGAGTACCCCTTCACAATGTGTATGTATGTACAGTTGAATTTTGCACAACATGGGTTTGAGCCGCACAGATTATCATCTTATCCTATAGCTTGTATCTTATCTTATCTTATCTTATCTTATCTTATCCCAGCACCAGGCTCGAGAACTCACAACCATGAGATCAAGACCTCAACCAAGATCATGAGTCAGAGGCTTAACAGACTGAGCCACCCAGATGTCCTGTGCAGGGCCATTAAACATGGATTTTTTTACAGTACAGTCCTGTAAGTATATTCTCTCATCCTTATGATTTTCTTAATAACATTTTCTTTGTTCTATCTTACTTTATTATAAGAATACAGTATATAATACATATAAAAGGGGCACCTGGGTGGCTCAGTCAGTTGAGCATCCAACTTCAGTTGGGGTCATGATCTCATGGTTCCTGAGTTCGAGCCCTACATCAGGCTCTGCACTGATAATGTAGAGCATACTTGGGATTCTCTCTCTCCCTATCTCTGCCCCTCCCCCACTAACTCTCTCTCTCTGTCCTCAAAATAAATAAATAAACTTAAAAAATACATATAACATACAAAATGTATGTTAATTGACTATATTACCAGTAATGCTTCTGGTCAATATTAGAGGCTACCAGTAGTTAAATTTGGGGGGTCAAAAGTTATGCACAATTTGGGGCGCCTGGGTGGCGCAGTCAGTTAAGCATCCGACTTCAGCCAGGTCACGATCTTGCGGTCCGTGAGTTCGAGCCCCGCGTCAGGCTCTGGGCTGATGGCTCAGAGCCTGGAGCCTGTTTCCGATTCTGTGTCTCCCTCTCTCTCTGCCCCTCCCCCGTTCATGCTCTGTCTCTCTCTGTCCCAAAAATAAATAAATGTTGAGAAAAAAAAAAAAAAGTTATGCACAATTTGCAACTCAGTAGGGTGGGGTGCCAGTGCCCCAAATTCCCATGCTGTTCAAGGGTCAACTGAACAGCAGTTGTATCAAACCACCATAGTGCGCTTTAAATATCTTACACCATTGGGTGCCTGGATGGCTCAGTTCGTTGAACGTCTGACTCTTGATTTTGGCTCAGGTCATGATCCCATGGTCATGGGCTTGAGCCCGGTGTTGAGCCTCACATCAGGGTCCATGATGGGCATGAAACCTGCTTGAGATTCTCTCTCTCCTTCTCCCCCTCTCCTCCACTCGCTCCCTCTAAATAAATAGATAGAGAGAGAGAGAGATAGATCTGCTTGAGATTCCCTCTCTTCCTCTCCCCCTCTCCTCCACTCACTCCCTTGAAAGAAAGAAAGAAAGAAAGAAAGAGGAAAGAGATATCTTACAGTGTTGTGTCAATTATATCTCAATAAAGCTGAAAATAAAATAAAATACAGACTGTAAAAAATAATAAAACAACAATATTAAAGCTTCAAAATCTTTGGAGTCATCTTCTTTCATTTTTCAAACCCAAAACTACTTCCATATTTTCTGCGTCCTGTCAAACTGAGACTTATATTTTGGAGGATGCTTATGTGGCACACCGATATCACTGTACCTTTAGGGCCTTGGGAAGTTATCATGAGTTTACAAGATATTCTCAAAATCCCACCAGCTTGTAAATTACACGAGGACAAGAGCTGGCTGTTTTGCTCACCGCTGAATTCTCTGCATCTAGTGCAATGCCTCGTAGGCATCTCAAAATTATTTGTTGAATGAACAGCCCTAACGCTGGGCTACTGCATTGTCATCAGAATAAATATGGGGAGACAACTAGCAGTTTCTGTAGCAGCAAAGCGTGAAAATGGCAACTAAAGACTCAGAAATAGTAATACATTTGAAGTTTGGAATTGTGGTTTTTAGGAATCATTGCATTCAATCAGTAGAAAAAAGCTTACTTGCTGTAATTCCCCCAAATCGGCTATATTCATTCCATTTTAATCATCTCTGACCTTCCCTTCCTATTTCCCACCTCAATTCCAGGGAACAAAAACAGTTCCATGTGTCTGTTTTTCCCTACCTCCCTGTTTAAGACTTAACAGTGCTAGGAAGCCACGATTTGGAATCTCTAAGAGTTAAAATGAGAAAAAGCATGAAAAACACTGTGATCCATTTTCCCCAAGCCCGTTGATCTTCCTGAGTTCCTACTGTCAACGGATTCTCCTCAGCAGGTTTCATTTCAATCCATTGCCAACTGGTATGTATGGAGTCAGCATGACAGTATAAACCACGTTATGGCTTAAATGCAGAGGAAATAAGTGGCTCCAAGCGGTATCCAAAGACCCTGAATTCACAATAAGATGCTGCAGATTTGTGCGACCAAGTCACTAAAGAAAGCATTCCTGTAAAACAAACGAGTAAATCAGAAAGAACAAATCAGAGTAGTGAATCTTTTTCTTTTTCCTTCTGTTTTGATAGTGCAAAGAATAAAAAGGATACTAGTAAGTTTTGCTTGTCACAGAATACTAGTCTAAATTGGTTGAAACTGCTACACCAGTGTTCTGCTGTTTTCATTTGGTTTAGTTTGGTTTGGGTTTTTGCTGGCCACTTCAGTGAACCGAAGAATAGAATAATCTCTAAGAGAGACTCCTGAGATCTCACCCTTAATTAGTTCATCTATCACCATCAGCATGATGCAACAGAGGGGGAAAAAGTATATTTTTAAACGTAATTAAGACCCTTTTGAAGCTGAATCTCAAATGCATTACATTAAGTGAAAGAAGCCAGACTCAAAACATGACCTGCTATATGATTTCATTTATGTAACATGCTGAAAGAGGCAAAATAATAGGGACAGAAAACAAACCAGTGGCTTCCAAAGCCTAAGGCTGGGGTAGGAATTGACATAAAGGAGTGGTTAAGAATTGTGGGGGGTAACAGAAAGGCCATATGTCTTGTCATTGTGTTATACAATTGTACACGGAAAATTGTGAATGTACTGTATTTAAACTATTCCGTGATAAAACCGAAATGAGGGGGAAGCCTCTATTGACACAAGCATACCAATTTGTCCCCAAAGAATGAGAGGGTGAAGAATGGAAGGGGACAGAGCAGGTGGAGTGAAAGTAGCATTAGCATCATCGTAACTACTATGTTTTTAGTTCTCCGCACATAACGGATGTGTTGCAAACATTATCTCATCTGGTCCTCGCATTAGTTTGCCTGAAATTGTATACCAAGTAGGCCCCAGGCATGGATTTCAAACCCCAATCTGTCTGACTCCAAACCCCAAGACTTTCATAACGGTGCTAAACCGCTTCTCCCACTGTGGGCGGGCACTTGATGTACAGAAATGCCTTTACTTCCCATGACCTTGTGGTAAAACACATTAGTGCCTGCCTCTCACAGATGAGGAAACCCATCAGAGCCTGGTAACTTGCTCCAGAGCCGGGATTCAGACCCGGGTCTGTGTGACCCTATACCATGTTTCTGTTGTTGTTTGTTCTTGTTTTCGCTCTTTCTGATGCCTCTCCCAGTAAGAGCTGAAAACTCTGAAGAGAATATACATGTGTCTATCATTATGCATCCTCATGCACACAGGAAGGCAGGCCTGGATACTAAGGGGTTTGCAAATGTAGCTGCCTTGCGCGATTAATGATAAGCCACAGACTAATACATAGCTAACTATACATGTGGAATTAATTGGTTCTAATAAGTATTAATTAATTAATTAAAATTAAACACACCTTATTAAAATTTGCAGATGTTGAGTGGCAAATTGAAAACATGTCTTTTAGAATCAGATGACCCAGGTCTGAAACCCCCACTTAATGCTTACTGGCCAACGCTGGACAAATTTCTTAAATTCCCCATGCCTCAGTTTCTTTAACAGCAAAATAAAGATGTTAACGGTACCAAACTCCATAGGGTCGGTTTTGCAATTTAATTACTTCATCTGTATAAAATACTTAGTGTTCTAAGTGCCTGGGATCTGTGGTAAAGAATTGATACGTGATTTTCTTTTTCGAGGTGAACAAATACAGAGATACAGAGGAGGAGACTCAAAAGATGGTCAGCTCCAACAAGTAAATGCTTGCTACTTGCCTTCCTTCTTTCCTTTTCTTATCTTCTTGTCCTTCTTTTGGACACACGCACACAAATGTCATCACCAGAAGGTGATCAAAAAAAGAGTAAAAACTAAAAATTTTTTTTTTAATTTTTTTTTTTAACGTTTATTTATTTTTGAGACAGAGAGAGACAGAGCATGAACAGGGGAGGGTCAGAGAGAGGGAGACACAGAATCCAAAACAGGCTCCAGGCTCCGAGCTGTCAGCACAGAGCCTGATGCGGGGCTCGAACCCACGGAGTGCGAGATCGTGACCTGAGCCGAAGTCGGCCACTCAACCAACTGAGCCACCCAGGCGCCCCAAAACTAAAAATTTTTAAAAAAGAGAAAACTTCCCCATAATCCTAAGGGGGTGAAAGAAATATTAAAACTGAGGGGGAAAAAAACCCATAAAGTTCCTTTAAGATAAAATCTGTGAGCCTTAAATCTGTCTTGTTTATCATTAAATACCCAGTTCTAAGCATTCAATATATACTTTACTTACCTATGATACTGATTTCTGACTGTGCCAGACGGTATAAAGACCACGTAGGTTACATTTCAGAGGCTCAAGTCACCTGTTGGTCAAACCTTGGGGAAAAGCTGCATAGGTTGCGTTTTTAGGGAGAATTCCAGCTATCTATTGTTGTTTAAGAAGCTACCCCATGGTGCACCTGGATGGCTTTGTCGGTTAAGCTTCCGACTTTGGCTTAGGTCATGACCTCACAGTTGGTTTGTGAGTTTTGGCCCCTAGTAGGGCTCTGTGCTGACAGCTCAGAGCCTGGAACCTGCTTTGGATTCTGGGTCTCCCTCTCTCTCTGCCCCTCCCCTGCTCATGCTCTGTCTCTGTCTCTCTTTCTTTCTCAACAATAAATAAACATTAAAACAAAAGAAGCCACTCCAAAGCTTAGGGGCTTAAAACAATGATTTATTATTTTCGCTCACAATTCTGTGAGTTGACTGAGCCCATTTGGGCTATTCTGGCTTGATGTGTCTCCTACAGTTATAGTCAGATGGTGGCTGACACTGGAACCGAGTAATGGTGTCACCGGGCTGCACGTGAGAAATGCCTCACTCACATCGCTGGCCGTCAACACTGGTTGCGTCAAGGATGGATGTTCAGCTGGGACAGTCGGCCACGGTACCCGTAGGTGGCCTCTCCATGTACCTACTCTCCTCACAGTATGGTGGCCAGTTTCCAAGGAGAGTCCTGAAAGAGAGTGCTCCCTGAGCAAGCATTCTGAGACACCCGGGAAGAAGCCATTAAGCTTCTTGTGACCCAGCCACAGAGGTTCCAGAATGTCAATTCTTCCCCATCTCTCGGTGACACAGGTCAGTCAGCTCAACCCAGATCCAAGGGAAGAGGAGTCAGATTCCACCTCTTGACGTGAAGAGCAGCACGTCCATACAGGGAGGAAAGGAACAATGGTGGCCATCCTTGGAGCCCATCGCGTAAAGACACAGCCTCAGGAAATAAAGAGAGGCATAAAAAGCAATAGTCACCATCAGTTGGCCTCTTCTCCCCAACAAGGGCCCTGTTAAAAGAAACGAAGCATGCACTTTGCAAGCTTGGGTTCTTCTTTCCCAGCTCCCTCCCACAGACATTAACTGTTCCCATGTAGAATACGAGTAAGAGAGTTCCTGGACATGAGGTGCCCAATGGCTGGATGGAGCACCGGATGATTTAGAACAAGATCTCTTTTGATACTCACTATACACTGTCACCGGCAGGTCCTCAATTGTCCTTGATGTTTTTGTGCCCTTGTATCTCCCTTCTCCAGCTTCAAGCAGAGGCCTGCCTCTCCTGACAGCAGTGGGATAAGACGGCACAAACACAAATGATGAGTAAAAGACAAAAGCCAAACCTAATAGATCTTTTGTTCCTCTCCCCCTCCCCCGCCCCTCCCCCCCAACGTGTTTCTGTTTTTTTGTTTTTTGGTTTTTTTTAGTAAATTAAAACATTTTAGAACAGGTTCTGATTTACCGAATTATTACAAAGATTCTATAGGCTGTTCTTATATACCCCACCCTCAGTTTTCCCTGTTCTGAACATCCTGCATTACCAGGGTACCTTACCACAATTCATGAATCAACATTGATATATTATTATTAACTAAAGTTCGTGTCTGTTTTTTTTAATTTTTTTTAACGTTTATTTATTTTTGAGACAGGGAGAGACAGAGCATGAACGGGGGAGGGTCAGAGAGAGAGGGAGACACAAAATCCGAAACAGGATCCAGGCCCTGAGCCGTCAGCCCAGAGCCCGACGCGGGGCTCGTACTCACGGACCGTGAGATCATGACCTGAGCTAAAGTCGGACGCTTAACCGACTGAGCCACCTGGGTGCCCCTAAAGTTCGTATCTTGCTGAAATTGCCCCGGTTTCTCTTGATGTCCTTTTACCATTCCAGGATCCAACTCCTGTGATCACACACACATTTAGTTGTTTTGTCTCCTTATGTTGCTCTTGGTCATTGCCATTTCTGACTTCCTTGTTTATCCTGACATTTGAGAAATAGGCAGGTTTTCTAGACTGCTCTCCTCAATTAGGATTTGTCTCCTGTATTTCTCAAGGATAGACTAGTATGAGGTGTTTGGGGGCTGTTTTATTTTTCATCTTTCTGGCTTGGTCTCTTCCTTTTTATTAGTCTCAGTATTAATAATAGTCCCAATTTGTTTCATATTTGGAAAGAAAAGAAGGCTATTAGGAGGATAATATTCTGATTTTTCTTAATCTGGAATCTGACTTAAAGGTCTAAAACAGTGGATTCCATTTCCTGCTGGAAGCACTGAGTTCAAAACACACTAGATTCTCAGGACCATGGATAATGATACCAAATATAAATTTCTACAGGTAAATACACACAATTTTCTCAAAGTGAAATTTCTCTGGGACTTAAAAAGCCCTGATGATTCAGTCAAAATACGTGCTCAGAACTTAACCATATTGTGTGTTTTCAACCTTACCAAACAGCAGTCCTTAAAATCTGTCATTTTTTCTTGAATGGAAGGATTTTGGCTTCCCACTTGTGTAAGTAAATTTCATGACAGCCTCTCCAGGAAAAATTCACAGAATGAAGAGGAGTGGTTTGCTCTGGCAGATAAACAGCTTCTCCACTCAACATTTCTTCAATGTGTTGTTTGTATTTTCTCTCCTTACAGTTTCCTTTCCCATATGGAGGGAACATATTTTCACGCAAACAGAAATATGTTCATATCAATATTTGGTTGAGATTTTTCCCCCTTGGCATCTACTTAACTGCTGTTAAATAACAGGCTTTCCATATTTACAGTGTCAACAAACGCGCAGGGAATTTTTATTTATTTTCTTTGGCTTTCAACAAAATGGTTTTATTAAATTGAACTGCCGGTGGGGAATACTACAGAGGGCTCTCCCGTCTCCCTCTCTCCCTTCTTCTCCCCCACTTCTCCCCTCCTCAATGCACACGCTACTTTATAATATTTTCTGAAAATGGAAAAAAAAAAGCCAGTTCTAGTAATATTCATACTGATTTTACTTTTCAAAATTAAAAAAAAATTGTGTATTTATTTATTTTGACAGAGAGCGCACACTCAGAGGAAGAGAGAGAGAGGGAGAGAGAATCCCACGCAGGCTCTGCACTGTCAGCGAGGAGACTGATGAGGAGTTAAAACTTACGAACTTTGCAGCCCATGACCTGGGTCAAAACCAAGAGTCGGATGCTTAACTGGCTGAGCCACCCAGGCACCCCAACTCATAATGATTTTAAAATCCCAGCCCAGGTATGAAATTAGTGAAGAATATTATTTATAGAGAGAATTGTGTTGGTCTCTGTGTTGCCACCAACTCTCATTCTGGGCAACTTTCACTCGGGTCCTCTCTGGACTTCATTTCTTATATTTGATTGACAAGATTCCTGATTACTTTCCCAACAATAAAACACAATGCCACTTTGTATTTTTATTCACGAACGCCCCATAACAGTGGTGGTGTGCTGGTAAAGCAATTCTCTTGGAGGACAAGCCCTGATTTGCAGCCTTTGCCAATTTCTGTGGCACAAAATAGTCCCATTATGGCCAATTTCAAGCTACTGACATTTTAACAATCAGCCTTCATATTTTCTGAATATTTAGAAATCAGTTCTCATGGGTTCTATGGGATCACTCCAACATACCAATCAAGCAGCCAGTAATAAGGATTGGGATTAAATTTTATTGGGGATTAAATTCATTTTGGGAAAATAGTACATATATGCTTTCTGATTCAACTAACATGATTCTGAGAGTGAAAATATTGTGTGTATTCTGGAGAATCCCTTTTTATTTTCACTGTCACCACCTTAGTTGAGCCACCCAAATCCAGATTATTACAAGAGTCACAATAACTACCTGAATTAGTTCTGAGTCCCTCAGAAGCAGAGCCTGAGAGAAGGATTCAGATTCAGGTAGTTTATCTGGGAAGAGATAAGAATATGGATATGGGAAAATGGAAGCAAGAGTCTATATTTACCATGTCTTTTATTTTCTATATTCTGATGCTTTGACATCTAGAGCATTGCCAGCCTTCAGGGGGACTGCCCCTTCCAGAGTTGGCCATTTCCTGGAGATAGTTAACTTGCCCATGAGTGAGTTTCAGATATAAGTCAACCAATCCAGAGCCCGTATCCTAACCACCTCCTTTGTTGGGGTGTCAAACTCCAGGCCGTTATTCACCTGCCCTAATGACCCAGGACCAGGTACCAGACCACTAGGAACAACCCCTTTGCCTTAGAGCCTGCTAAAATATCCAAACTAGCCAATCCTAAACCTGATTATCCTGCCCCTTCTGTTCCTTCTTGAGGAAACCACAATAAGGGCTCTTTCCCAGTTTCTCCTCTCCTTCTGCCTCCTGACCAACCCCATTGCTTTCCCCTTGTCCCACCAACCCCCTGGGATGGGTGTGCCCCTCCTCTTGGGAACTACGAGTAACAAACTACCTTTCAAATGGCAATTATTGCCTGGTCCGGTTGGTCTGTTAATACACTGTATTCTAAAACAGTTGAAAGTGAAGGCAGTCATTAAAGCATGTTATTAAGCCAACTACAGACTGTAAGCCTAATCCCATTTGGAACCACTGTGGAACACACACCTCAAGATTGTCCCTTGAGGAACAAGAGAACTGGGAGATTTACATGCCAAACCCTGTCTCTTCTAGTGGCAAAGCTGGCTCTGATGACAAGAGACAGCTCTGAGGCAAAGAAAATCAGATGCTGAAATGGCACAGATAAAGTGCTGCTGCCCTACTCACCAGCGTTCCCTTTGGACCCCTAAACCTTGACATCTTTTTTGGGTCACTAAAACCGTCAGGGATGTCAGCTGGAGTTGCCTTAAACTTTAGGGCCTAAAAATTCCAAAATGTGACTGCTCTTCAACCAATTGCAAAAATCCATGGTGACCCAGGTTCTACTAATCTCCAGTCCTTCCTTCTCCAGTGGCTAATCAAACATGGCCAAAGCCTTTGCAGTCTTCCAGAACCATCACCTAAAGTCAACATGCTGACTGAGCATCTTCACAGACTTCCTCAACAATACTGAAACTTCCCACACTGATTAGCTTCTTAAATTAAACCAATACGAAAGTTTGTGGGTACCTGCCGGTCATGTGCAGGCCACAGAGAACCTCAGGAATTACCTCAGGCCCTTTGCTCCCCAGCTTCTGTACCAATCTTTACTCTCTGATTCTTAGATGTCCTATTTTCCCTTGAGTCCCTACCTTAGTCCCTTTCTCTGTCCTTCGAACAATCTGATTTCTAAATGTCTGCTGCCCTCTCAAGAGGCAGCCTTGAAGGATAAGGCACCTCCCAGAAATGATCTATCAGTCTACTCCACTGCCTCATGTCTCCTGCATTAAATATTTGCTAGATGAATGAACAAACCCACAGCAATGAAGGGTGGGAGATAATATATACTATCCTGACTCTCCATTACACTTTCAGCTCTATGCAGCAATCCCTCCTCCTCCAGCAGCTTTACCCCTTTTCCATGCCATTATCTATTCATTTCTCTACATAAAAACTTTGCAGTCTTCCTCTCTCCCCCAACTTGTGACTGGAAACAAGACAGGTTACTGTGGTAGCTTGACTGTAAAGATGGCTACCAACGATTCTTTTCATCCTTGTGAAAAAGCACACTGCTTCTCCCATCAACTCGGGGAGACTAACCGCTCTCCTCTTGAATCTCAGGTTGTCCCTGTGCTTTGCTTTGACTAATAGAATACAAGTGATGTTCTGTGAGTTCTAGAGCCTTAGCCTCAAGAGGCCATGCAACTTCCATTTTCCCTTTCTTAGGATCCAACCACCACATAAAGAAGCTTGGGCTAGATTCATAAGGGATGGGAGATTTTGAAATCAATAGAGAGAGAGAAGAAGGGAGGGAGGTGCAGGTAGCCCGCAGCCATTCCAGCCATTCTGGAACCAGACACATTTCTAGATGTGTGGGTGAAACCACCTCGGATATTCCCAGGCTGAATGGCAACCCCATGAGGATTCCAGTTGCGTGATTCAGGGCAGAAGGACTGCTCAGCTAATCCCAATCAACCCACGAAATTATGAGAAATAATAGAACTTGTTTTTTAAGCCACTAAATTTTGGGGTTCTTTATTGTGCAGCCCTAGATAACAGGTTTTTTTAGTCCCCTCTCCTAACTCCCTACTACACTATCACTTATTTTACTAATAGAAAATAAATGCAAGGGTGCCTGAATGGCTCAGTCAGTTAAACATCTGGCTCTCGATCTCAGCTCAGGTCTTGATCTCAACTTTGTGAGTTCAAACCCTATGTCGGGTTCCATGCTGAACATGAAGCCTACTTAAAATCAACCAATGAATGAATCAATCAATCAAAAGGAATAATTTATAATAACAGAACTCTGTTAATAGGGCCTGGTGACCAGATCACTGGTTGAGTGACTTCATTACAATGAATTTTAAAAAATTCATCAGTGCCGACAGTAGCCAAAAAGAAGACCTCCCAAAAGTTCATTAACAATAGAATAGATAATAAGGAGTGCCTGGGTGGCTCAGTCAGTTAAGTGTCTGACTCTTTACTTCCACTCAGGTCATGATCTCATGGTTCATGGGTTCAAGCCCCATGTCAGGCTCTGTGCTGACAGTGTGGTGCCTGCTTGGGATTCTCTCTACTCTCTCTCTGCTCGTTCCCTGCTCACGGGCTCTCCCCCTCCTCTCTCAAAATAAATAAATAAACTTAAACAACAACAACAACAATACAATGGGTACTAAATGGTGGTATATTTGAATAATGGTATAATTGAATAATACAGCCATGAGGACTTACTACATAAATGAGCGAATTTCCCAAGGATACTTTGAGTGCATGATGCCAGATAGAAAAGAGTACATATGGTATTATTGAACTCATCTGAGGACAAAAACAGGCAATTCTAGGCTAAGCTAATAAAAGTCATAATTTACCCCTTTAGAAGGAAGTGGGTGGGGAAGCTTTTTTTTTTATGTTTATTTATTTATTTATTCATTTTAGTAATCTCTACACCTGACATGGGGCTCGAACTCACAACCCTGAGATTGAGAATCACATGCTCTCCCAAAGGAGCCAGCCAGGTACCCCTTGTTGTGATTTTAAGATACTATCTCAGCTGTCATGAGGAGGAGCTTTGTTGATATTCCACATCCATGAAAATGGAGGCACACATAGCATTTATTGGGAGATAAACAGTTTCCTTCATTTTTTTTTTACATTTTTGAACATGACTTTCCATTCTAAATGAGAAACCTACTTGAAACTCCAAAACCTGGAAAATGAAAAAAAGTCTCTCTCCCTTGGGATGGCACAATTCTGTACCCTCCCTCAGCACACAAGTTACACAGCTCCCCAGACACCGCCATCTGAATTCAGACCCCAAGGTAAGCTCGAAGGGAACCCTGAAAATAAAAGACGGATGGAGACCCATCACACATCCCCAGGGAGGAACTGGTGAGACATGCATAATTCAATCCACAAATACTTATTGCCTTGCATGTGTCAAACACCGTGCAAGCCACTGAGTGTACAATGATGGGCCAGACAGACACCATTTCCTGCCCCCTGATGGCGTATTTATTTTTTGTTTTGCCCATCACTTCAATTAATACGTCCTTTTTGACACAGAAGGTTGTACACCAAAATCCATGTCCTCATGTTCCCACACACAGCTAGAACACATTTTTCAGTTTCCCTTTCATTTGGATTTGACCTTGTGACTGCATTTCGTTGGAGGAGAATGTGGAAGAGAAGCATAATGTACACTACTGCTTAGAAGAAATACACACTCTTTTATGAGCACTCTTCCTCATGCCTTTTTCTCCTTCTTACTAACTGGGGTGGAGATTATCCCCAGAAAAGCCCTAGAAGTTACATACTATTGCTAACAGCAGAGATTTTGCCATAGTTGGTCTCTGATTGGCTGCTTGGAAGAAGACCTCATTGGAGTGTTACATGAATGAGAAATAAAGTTCTACGGGGGTGTTAGCCCCACATTGGGCACGGACTACTTAAAAAAAAAAACGAACTTGTAAAAAGAAAAAACCAGAATGCAATTAAAGAATACGCATAGTGTCTAGAAATATCTTGTTGAAGACCACCTGCAACATGAGGTATAATTAAAGATATAACATATCTCAACTCTCTGGAAACAAAAACACGCATTATAACATGCAAACACATCATTTGATGAGAGTCCACAGTTTCAGAAATGCGTCGTGTATAAAAGGGTGGGGCAGGTGAATTACCTCTATGAGTCCTCTAAAATAGAACAAAGAGCTGCCTACTTTCCACTCAAGTTAATGTATTATGTTGGTTGTAACTAGTAGAAACTGTATCAGCTTGAGTGAAAAGAGGAATTTATCATTTTCTTAAGTTTATTTATTGAGAGAGAGAGAGAGAGAGAGCACGAGCAGGGTAGGGGCTAAGAAAGAGGGAGAGAGAATCTCAAGCAGGCTCTGTGCTGTCAGCACATAGCCTGATGCGGGGCTTGAATCCACAAACTATGAGATCATGACCTGAGCTGAAACTAAGGGTCAGATGCTTAACTGACTGAGCCACCCAGGTGCCCCAAAGAATTTATTATCAGAACAGCAGATGGCAATCCCCACTCTTAAAGCCGGGGAAGAAGGCTTGCAAGCAGAGCTCCACACCCTGTGTCCACAGGCTGTGTGGTCCACAGCCCAGTGTCAGTCCAGGAACTAATAGTTACTTGTATGCAGCAAGGGAAATACAGAAAGTAAGCCTAAGTATTCAGAAACTTTTATAACAACTTGATATTGCCACAACATCTAAGCACATGACTTTAAATTTTGCAAAATTGTTGGTCTCCAGTATGACATACTTTTTCTAATATCACTATAAATTTTAAAGAAACAGATCTTCACCAAATATAGTTTGAGATGCATTGTTTTACAGGACCCTGCCTGGCCCTCCTCCGCCATACATCTCCTCAGGGGGCAAGGAGACTATGGGCCAGTGGATGTGTTGATCCAAATTTCTTAAGATCACATTGCAGGATCCCAGAGATCTTTGTCCAAATGTGCAGGAAGAAAGACAAGTATAAGAAAGTGACTCCAAACTGGCTTAAAAACAGAATTACTCCTTTACTCTGGCCTATCTGTCTTGACCATGCTTTCCCTCTGTCTCTACCTCATACTTAAAAAATAAACATAGAATGGGAGGGGAAAAAAGGATGATGATCAGAAAAAGAAAGGAGGCATAATGAGAAGCTTTGAAGATGTGGAAGCAGAATTGATATCACCATGAGAAAAACATGGTGTCTTTTCCCACCCACCCAACATCAAACAATGAAACAGAGACCCTTCCCCAAAGAGTTATCTTCTGATATTGTGGTGGTTTAATAAGTAAAAAATCAACTGGCCTCAAGTTCAGCTCTTTTTATTTTAAGTTTGTTTATTTACTTTTAGAGAAAGAGAGAGAGAGAATCCCAAGGAGGCTTTGCACCACCAGTGCGGAGCCTGATGTGGGGCTCAAACCCAAGAACCTTGAGATCATGACTTGAGCTGAAGTCAAGAGCTGGATGATCAACCTACTGATCCACCCGGCGCCCCTCAAGTTCTGCTCTTACCTGCTCACGCAGGCAACAGACATGCTCAGTGCCCAGTTTGTCTCCAAGTGCCTGAAGGTCACAACTCTGCATGCAGTCACTGATGTCCACCACTCCCTACTCTCGCCCCAGGCGTCCACCAGTTTGGAATCCAGTTCACGATGCCCTATCTCTAGCTGGTCTTTTCTTCCTGTAGATCCAGACTCACCCAGCCCTGGGCTGCAGAACTAATGAAACATAACTGCCAAGAAACCTAAATACACCTAAATACACAAAGTACTCATTTTCTTGATCCAAATTGGAGGAAGCCAAGAAGTGAGAACCTGGGAGCCCTTGAGGTCCGGTAGCTCCTTGTGGTATTGGAGAAAGAAAACATCTTTTGTTTACTCATTTACTTTTTTATAGTAGTTCTGCCGGGAGAGCCTGAGTGGTTCAGTCAGTTGAGCTTCCAACTTTGGCTCAGGTCATGATCTCATGTTTATGGGTTCAAGCCCTGCGCCAAGCTCTCTGTGCTGACAGCCCAGAGCCTGGAGCCTGCTTTGGATTCTGTGTCTCCCTCTCTCTGCCCCTCCCCTGCTCCTCCTGGCCAGCCTGTCTTTCAGTTTATTTATTTACTATTTACTCA
This sequence comes from Herpailurus yagouaroundi, assembly GCF_014898765.1. NCBI lineage: Eukaryota > Metazoa > Chordata > Mammalia > Carnivora > Felidae > Herpailurus > Herpailurus yagouaroundi. The sequence goes on from NW_024412400.1 coordinate 15,014,754, forward strand.
GTAAATCTTGCAAACTTCTTCCATACAAGATTTAAGGTGAAAGAAAATACAGTAATTATTGTAGTTCTAAGCAGTCGGAGGAGGGATTGGGGTCTGGATGCACACGCACCACGTGGAAGAGAAGCTGGCACAGGTTCCCCCACCACTTGGAGATGAGAAACTGGCAAGCCAATTTAAGGGGGCGTGGGGTAGGGAGTGTGACTGCCATGAGGGAGAAGATGCTAATCCCCAAATCTCCATAAGTCATAGTTCCTAGAGACAGTAGACCTGGTGTTGTTAAAAAGAAACCAAAGCAAAGTAGATCAACCTCTTGGTACACCACTGGCTGAAGCAGTCACCAAGAGAGGACCACAGAGCAGAGACAGAAGTCTCAAGTTGACGGGGGCAGAAAGAGGCAAGGCCACCTGAAAAGGGGGCTGTGTGGTTACTTCCAGAGTTGCACGCATCAGACAAGAAATAAGAGATGTGCTCGTGCCTTCGTTACAAAGTTGACTTTTCCACCTGCTGCATTTTATGCTTGTCTTCCAAAGTGGACTTGTGCTAAGGAGTCATGCTTTTCTGTTCAAACAAGGCCAAGAGAAGGGTTTCTGTAGGAACAGCAGTGGGGGCTGATGAAGCTTTCCTGAGTGGGAGAGAAATGCCTGGCAGGGTCACAAACAACGAAAAAAGGAAAACGTTCTAAGAGACAGCAATAAAAGTAACAGTTCTATGACGTCCTCTGAGTAGGTTTATAATGCAAAGAACAGACAGCAAACAAGAGCTGCAGGAAATGTCTGCTGAATGGGTTTTGCATGGAGGTTGACGTTTCCACAGTGAAGAATGAGGAGCATCGTGCAAGGAGAAAAGAGAAGAATAATAAGGAGAAGGGTAGGAACTCAGTTCCGTAGTCTTGGGAAACAAGGAGAAAAAGGCATCCAGAGGCCATCATTACCGTTCTCAGGGTAGGGGGTGGGGGGCGGGGAGGGGTAAAGCACATTCAGATCCTTTCTGACTCACGGCCAAGAGGGGAATCACCTCCATATACTCTTCATTCACCATACGTCCTTTTTCTTTGAAAACATATATATGCTACCCTGTGGCCCTCCCCTGCCTCCTCCACTGTCCCTTCTCAGTCCACCCATGGCCTCCATCCATCCAGGTCTGTGCAATAACAGAAGGAAGATGAGGCTTTAGGAGATAGCCCAGCTCTTTGATCTTCCAGAGACATCGCTGAGCCCCACTCCCCTGGGTGCCCATCACCTCTTCGTGCTCATTCAGAAAGTTTCATTGATCTTTAACTACTACTTCCCTGTGAGAAAAATAGAGTGAATGTCTTACCATTCCCTAGATGTGAAAGCCGAGGCTCTGAGAAATTAAGCAATTTGACACAAATATACCCAATACATCAGTGATTCCCAAGAAATGCTGAACAACCCATTTAAAATCCCAACTTATTGCCCTTCTGCAAGACCATCTTTCCACAAAGAACGGTTCAATGTCTCAGAAAAAGCTCTGCTAATTCATACAGGATGGATGAGGGCAGAGAGGGCTTTAGCAATAACTTGAAAATGGAAATTATAACTATACTATCTCAAATGGGAAGAAATAGTGGCAAAAATGACATGTTTGGAAAAAGAAAGAAAAAACTGGGACATGGAAATTTTCAAACAAAATAAAATATTCAGTGTCTTAATGAGATAAGATTTTGAAAGCATCCAAGTATGAATAGCACTCTGAAGCAGGGGAAAATAAATTAGGAGAGAGGGAAAGGGAGGGTATAAATGTTTATCTAAGTCTGCTCAGAGCACAATTACTACCTGGAAATATCTATATTTATTTATTTACACTCTCCCTTTTCCAAAAACAAGTTGAGGCAACTTGTAAGAAAGTATAAAATACGTTAAGATAAAATCAGTTTAAAACATGGGGAAAAAATTAAACTGGGACAAAAAGTAGGAAGGCAAGACAGAGAGAGGGAAGAGGTTAGTATCCAAAGGTGGGTGTCCAAACGCCTGCCGTGCAAGGGAGTGTCACAGAGTGGCTGAGAGCATTTTGCTGTCAGACAAAACTGGGTCTGTGTTCCTCCTCTTCCATTCTTCTGTGACCTTGAACAAGTCCACTTAACAAGTCTCAGTTTCCTCCTCAAGAAGATGGAGATTGAAAAGAGCACTTACTACCTAGTTCTGTTACGAGGAATACAGAGAACATTTTTCCTAGGGTGTTTATCCCATTGTTTGTCAAACAGCCTGGAAAATAAGGCCTCCTATTGTAACCCACTCACATGCTAAAGGAAGCCCCCACGTAGGATTTAAGCTTTCTAGCACCCACCAGGATTGTAGGATTTACAGTGGACACTGTAAATTAAAACAAATCCATTGGTCCAGAAAAGTATAAACGTTTTTTTCCTGAATCTAAACCTAGACAAAGAACTTTCTCCTATGGACCTCAACAAAGAAACGCAATGAACTAAATGACTTTATAATAAATACAATAGTGAGCTATAAAGGTGGGTTTTTTCAATCTCACTCCTCATTATGGGCTCCAGTTTTATGCTGAAGCACAGGTAGAACAAGGCAGTCCTTCAGAGACTCTATAATATATGATTCAGGGGTACCTGGGTGGCTCAGTCGGTTGAGCGTCTGACTTCAGCTCAAGTCATGATCTCATGGTTCGTGGGTTTGAGCCCTGAATCGGGCTCTGTGCTAACAGCTCAGAGCCTGGAGCCTGCTTTGGATTCTGTGTGTGTCTCTCTCTCTGCCCCTCCCCTGCTCACTCTCTCTCTCTCTCTCTCTCAAAAATAAATTAACATTAAAAAAAATTTTAATACGTGATTCAGCTACCACATTCTCCAATTGTCATTTCAATATTGAGGACAGATTTTAGAGTTTAAAAAAAAATTCCTTTCATGTTTTGTTCTGTTCTGTTCTGTTCTGTTTTATCATTGGGTCCCTGGACCCTGGTCTATGCTTGGGTTTCTGGATATCTCTGGATCCGCTATTGTCAGATACAAAATCTTGTGGGAAGAGGAGGACAAAAATATATGTATTTTGGGCGATATTCCATAGAGAATCATCAGATTCTCTCTGGAGTCTGTGACCCCATACATCCAGACCCACTTTCCTGGAGGAATGGATAGAATGCATATGCTGCAAGTAGAAATAATTCAATTAGTCTGGTCAATCTCATATGGATAGAAAAAGCTATGAAATAAAAGCACCTGATAGAGTGTCGCAACTGGGAGTCCAAAAGTTCACTATACTTAGCAAAATTGAGGAAGTGTATGTAATGAACGAACGAATGAATGAATGTACTGATAAAGGGTGGCTCACCAATGCAGAAAATGGAGAATTACAGAGTCGTAGGAAATACAATTTGGCCAACATTGAGACCATGTTTATTACAGTAGAGTAGTATTGAAAAAATACTTAAATTGGCTCTTATAAGTTACAAGTCATTCTAGTGTTGTTGATGGGATTTCAAAAATTCTGAGGATTCCCATTTGAGTAGCACAGACATGCAATGTGTCACTTACATGTCCTTTTGTCCCTTCCCACTTCCCTCAAGTCATAAAGAAATCATCTTCATAATAAAGCTTTTCCTCACCTAAAATACAACTACCTCCCATTTGACATTGTGTAGCCTTCTTATTTTTTTTTCCTGACAATTTATTATCTTCTAATATCCTATGTATTTTACATTTCATCAAGATGAAACTCTTTCCCAAGGCGCCTGGGTGGCTCAGTCGGTTGAGCATCCAACTTCGGCTCAGTTCATGAACTCGTGGATCATGAGTTCGAGGCCTGCATCAGGTTCTGTGCTAGCGACTCAGAGCCTGGAGCCTGCTTTGGATCCTGTGTTTCCTTCTCTCTCTGTTGCTCCCCACTTGCTCTCTCTCTCTCTCTCTCTCTCTCTCAAAAACAAATACAAATTTAAAAAAAAATTTTTTTAAGATGAAACTATTTCCCAATTAAATTCCATGATTACAAAAAAAAATTTTTTTTAAAGGGGTGGGGCGCCTGGGTGGCTCAGTCGGTTAAGCGTCCGACTTCGGCTCAGGTCATGATCTCGCGGTTGGTGAGTTCGAGCCCAGCATCGGGCTCTGTGCTGACAGCTCAGAGCCTGGAGACTGCTTTGGATTCTTTGTCTCCCTCTCTCTCTGCCTCTCCCCTGCTCACACTCTGTCACTCTCTCAAAAATAAATAAAGATTAAAAAAAAAATTTAGAGTAAATTCCATGAGGGCATAAGTTTGTTCATTGTGACATTGTTGGTAATAGCTAAAAATTTGAAGCATCTTAGATTTCTATGAGTAGGAGAATGGAAGAAATGATGGCATGCCTATATTTGCAAACTATTTGGAAATATTGGAACCACTTCCACACTGGAAAATATTTTACAACAAAAACATTAAGTTAGATCTAGATAACTAACAGAAAATGCTGTTTAAGAATCAATGTTAAATGGAGGGGCTCTGGGTGGCTCAGTCAGTTAAGCATCTGACTTCAGCTCAAGTTATGACCTCACAGTTCCTAGGTTCAGGCCCCACATCAGGCTCTGTGCTGACAGCTCAGAGCCTGGAGCCTGCTTCACATTCTGTCTCCCTCTCTCTCTCTGCCTCTCCCCTGCTTGCAGGCTCTCTCTCTTTTTCTCTCTCTCTCTCTCAAAATAAATACATAGACTTATAAAAAAAAAGCCTTTAAAAAAAATAGGGGATTTTAATGTGGGGTAGTTAAAGAACCTTAGTTTTGTCTGTACTATTTACATTTTTACAGAAACGAATTCACTTACATAGTTTAAAATGGACAAATAACCTTATTTGCTTTAAATTCCTACAGAGGAGTGTCTAGGTGGTTCAGTTGGCTGAGCAGCAGACTCTTGATCTCTGCTCAGGTTATGATCCCAAGTCATGGGATCAGCCCCTTGTCAGGCTCCACAGCATGGAACCTGCTTAAGATTCTCTCTCACTCCCTCTGCCCCTCTCCCCAGCCCTCTCTCTCTCTCTCTCTCAAGAGAAAAGAAAAGAAAAGAAAAGAAAAGAAAAGAAAAGAAAAGAAAGGAAAGGAAAGGAAAGGAAAAGAAAAGAAAAGAAAAGAAAAGAAAAGAAAAGAAAGAAAAGAAATTCCTACAGAATCTGTGTATGTATCCATATTGATTTATGCCTTAGACATACAATCTGATCCTAGAGCTGGTAAGAAGTTTGCCCTTTTCTAAATCCCAACTTTATTATTCTATTCCTATCATGTTTCACTCAACACTTCCTATCTGGAAATACTTTCATTTGTATGTATATCTTAGGAGTATGGTGTAGTAAATATGACTTCGCTTCTCAGTCATATCAATTACTCCCCAGGAAAAAATAAATTGTGGGTTAACCCGGAAAGGGGTTGAAGTCCCGAATGCAGCACCGACCGTAGCTCACGACCTCATCCTTTTCTTCTCCCATTCCTGCCCCGTCTCTACAGCCTGGTGTCCTTCCAGTGCTCTTATCAGGAGAATTCCAGGTGGCTTTACCTTCTGCTGCATGGGGGCCACCTAGTTCCCTCCTCCTTCTCCTCCTCCTCCCTCTGGGATCCTTCCCTAACCACACTGATCAACTTTGGGCATCCCTCTCACGGACTTCCATGATCCCTTGCAACTTTCATGCCCTTAGCACTTACGACATTGAGGGGCCAGAGCAACTTGTACGGGAGCATCCACGACGTGCCCTCCTGCCAGACACAAGCCGCTGCGGATAAAGCGGGGTGAATTAAGGAGACGTGTTTCCTGCCCTCACGGAGTCTACAGGGTGAGGTGTTCCTTTGCGTGTTCGTTTCTCTTCAGATCCGCTCTCTCCAAACACTTTCCTCTCACATCCATCCCAGTAACTACATTGAACTTCACATTCCCAACAATGTGCGATTAGATTTAAGTTTATTGGGAAAAAAATGGGGCGCCTGCGTGGCTCAGTCGGTTGAGCGTCCAACTTCAGTTCAGGTCATGATCACACAGTTTGTGGGCTCTGTGCCGACAGCCCAGAGCCTGGAGCCTGCTCTAGAGTCTGTGTCTCCCTCTCTCTGCCCCTCCCCTGCTCACTCTCTCTCTCTCCCAAAAATAAATAAACATTGAAAAGAATTTTTTTAAGTTTATTGAAAAACTGAAAAATAAATAAATGAAACCGGAAAAGAAACAAAAAAAGATTTTTGCGCTTGGTGAGAGCAATATAATCGAATACTCTTTTCTAAAAGAAAAATACATCTTGGTTTCACCCTTTGTGGTTCGGTAATTTTCTGGTCATAATTGCCCCCTGGAGTTACTATCTCTGGGTTACCTCAACAACTCCTGTTTAGTTTTTCCAGGATTACCAATCTGTTAAACTAATTCCTCATATTAAATTCCCTCGGGGCTCCTGGCTGGTTCAGTCAGTGGAACAGGCGACTCTTGATCTTGGGGTTGTAAGTTCAAGCCCCACGTTGGGTGTAGAGCTTCTGTAAAAAAAAAAAAAAAAAAGAGGTTAAAAAAATAAATTCTCTCTACCAACATAACCACTGCAGTTCCTGTCTCCTTATTTGAACCCTAAAAACTATACCAAGAAATATTTTAACTATACCAAGAAATATTCAAGTTCCATGAGTGAATGGAACTTAATCTCTCCCTCACTCATTTTGCCTTATATTTCTCCCACTCTTTCGTGACACAATTAAAATGTAAGCCACTGAAGTCATCTCTTCCTGCCTTTTCTATGAAGAAAATTGCTCAAGGCAGCAATGCTTATGAAGCAAGTGCAAAGAAGCCAAGGAGCCGAGTGTTGAGGGGACATGTCACACCGACCCAAGACCTGTGCCTTTGATTTCCAAATAGTTCCAACCCCTGAAATCATCAAACATCATTCCGGTTTGTTCTAAAAAGTAGGCTCCTTAAGGAGAAGACTTACATGATGTCATCCAATCAGAATAAAACCTAGTCCCAGGCTGTTCCTTAAAGAAAATTCCTACCTACTCCTCACTTTACTGTTTGCACTTATTGAAGCCATTGGCAAAGTAACGGAAATGAGGTTTTGCTTGTCGGTGAACAAGGACAGAAAGTAGTTTGAGTTAATACCAGGAGGGGTTCTGATTCGTGGCAGGAAATTCAGTCAAACAGCAGTGGGTGGTGTGGCAACTCCCTTTACTGCACAGGTGCAGCTAACAAGAGGATCCCAAGGTCAAGTTTTACATTGACCATTCTTTGCCTGCTTCCCCAAATACAATCTCACTTATATAATATGGAAAGTAAGTTTGACTTTTTTTTTTTTAAACCAGCATCTGATAGCTTAGCTATCAAAGAGCCATCCAGGAGGAAATTGCAGCTAAGGATTCTAACAAGTGGCTTGTTAGCGGAGAATGTCCTGACTGAACTAAGGAGCAGGCTTGTCACTTTTTACTCCATCCTCTGAGGATAATAAGTAAGGAGGACAAAATGAGTGCAGCCCTCCTGGGTCTCCCCTTAAGAGTTTAAAAGCAAAAATATTGATTTTGAGTTACCCTGCTTCAACTCAGCTTTGCTCTCATGATATTTTTATTCCCTTGTAGATTCCTGGGTCCATTTGTTGCAGATTTTAAAAGTAAATCACTGGTGAATCTGTGGTGTGTCCATGTAACATTTCTGCACCTAAAAATATGGTCAATTGACACCTTAAAGGTCTCCGAGCAGCTCTAACTCTTAGTGACATCTCCAGTTGTGTCCCCAGGATGCTCAAAACAGATAAAGTGGATGTATTGATTTTAGTTGTATAAAACCCTTGACAAAATCTCTTTGTGGCCATCTCTGCAGTCTCTTGATGATTTATAAAGGATTTGCTTATGACACAAATGTGATCCTTCCACTCTTTTCCATTTTGTTTTTCAACTGGGTCCACAGTGAATTTCCTGAGGCCAGCAGACCAACAGAAGAAAATGCATAGGTACCCAGTGCTAGCCATGGAACCTTTACTCATTTGTATTAAGAGATGGCACTAGAATTGTGACTCAGAATACCTATCAATATTATTGTCAATAGACCCTTCAACTGGACCACTTAGGACTGTCAAATTTTAGCTACCATTTTAAAATGAACTTTCTTCTATATACAAAGATTTGTTGACTAAATTCAGAGGAGTAAGAGCTGGGGGGGGGGGGGAAGCATACAAACGTGTCCATTCTAAATGAACTTAGACATGCTTGAGTTTCTTGGGATGGGATAAAAACTACAATTTGGGGCATCTGAGCGGCTCAGTCGGTTGAGTGTCTGACTCTTGATTCCGGCTCAGGTCATGATCCGAGGGTCGTGGGATCAAAACCGGTGCTGGGCTCAGCATTGAGCGTGGAGACTGCTTGGGATTCTCTCTCTCTCCCTCTGCCCCTCACCCTGCTCACTCACTCTGTCTTTAACAAAAACTTCTTCAAAAAGAATTTACATCAGAAGATAAGTCTAAATTCTGAATCTTCATTTAAATTTCTCAAAATTCCCTAACTTTATTAATAATTGCATATGCATCCAAGGGAATGAACTTCATTCATTGTTTGCTGGGTGTTCCCACGAAGAGCCATTTCTAGCCAACAAAATGGATCTCAGCTTTTCCATCTGCAAAAGGAGGTTTTGGAAGTCTCCAAAATGTTTTGATATTAAATCCCAAATGGAGAAGATCGCTCTTGGCTGTGCCATAGAGATGCTAGGCAAACTTCATTATTTTTCACTCCAGCTTTTTACACCTCTGGATTACCTTCTATAAAATGAGTGTCACCCCATACCCCTGCGACAAATATTTCTCCATAGAGATGCTGCTAAAGTCATCAAAAGGTAAAAATCCATGTGCTCAATAACATGTATTGAGACACTGAAGTAAGGAACTGTAATAAAGAGATGAATAAAGCACAGATCATGGTGAGAGAAAAGCAAAGAAATCAGTGATCAAAACGCAAAAAATGTGAGGAAAGAGACAGAGGGGACTCCTAATTCAGCTGTGGGAAAGGGCTGGGGTGTCAGAAGAAGCTTCCAAATGAGGAGACAGCCAAACCAGATACTCACCAAGCGTAAAGAAGATGCTAGGGCTGCCATACTGAAGTACCACAAACCAGGTGGCTTGGAACAATAGAAATTCATTGTCTCACAGTTCTGGAAGGTGCACAGTGCCAGCATGGCCATGCTCCCTCTGGGGGCCCTGGGGGAGGCTCTGTCCGAGGCCTGTCTCCTTGCTTCTGGTGCTTCCTTGACTTGTGGCTATGTCACTCAGTCTTCCTGCAATGCTCTGGCTCTGTGTGTGTGTGCGTGTGTGTGTGTGTGTGTGTCCAAATTTCCCCTTTGTCCAAGGACACGAGTCATACTGGATTAGGGGCCATCGTACTCAGGTCTGATTTCATCTCTTAACTTAATTACATCTGTAATGAGCCTATTTTCAAGTAAAGTCACATTCTGAAGGTCATGGGGTTAGGGCTTAAACACATAAATGGAGGTGAGAGACACATTTCAACCTATAATAGAGGGGGGAAAGCCAACCAGGCCAGGTAAGTTCCCGTACAGTCAGTGAGGGAAGGCTCCAAGGTGGGGCTTAACTGTGTGCTGGAAAGAGTGGAAGGAAACTGGGAGAGGGTCCTGGGGGCCCACCAAACACCTTGACTCTTATCCTGAAGATCATGGGAGGCCACGGAATCAGAGGCTTGGCATAATCAGATGTGTACTTTAAAAGAGCTCTCTGCCATCACAAAGTGGATGAATTGAAAAGGGCAAGATTGAGGCAGGGAGAGTCCCTTTCACAGAAGTGGAGGGCAAGAATAGCAACTCATGACTCCTTAGGAAATATTTCCTTGTCTAATTATTTAATTAATAACTATTACCTCATTAAAGCTAATTCCTATAAAGTGGTTACCCTTGTAATCAGACTCACTGAGGTCCTACCAAATGCCTGGTATGGTATGATACTGGGTTATGAGGATATATATCAGAGATTGACATAAGTATCTGTATCGTAGATACATCGTAAATATCTAAGTCTAAACTATGAAGCACATCAACATGTTGAGAAGGCAATGCTGCATGAATTAAACAAAGAGGACAAAATAGATTAGAGAGAAAATAAAGGTCAGCACCAATGCAGTGTGTGTGGCTAAAAGTGAAAATTTTAGGAAAGCCTTCTCTCTGGAGGAAGTGGGACTTTGTATGGGTCTTAAAAAATAAGGAGAATCTAGGGGCGCCTGGATGGCTCAGTCGGTTGAGCATCTGACTTCGGCTCAGGTCATGATCTCGCAGTTCGTGAGTTCGAGCCCTGCGTCAGGCTCTGTGCTCAGAGCTCAGAGCCTGGAGCCTGCTTCAGACTCTGTGTCTCCCTCTCTCTCTGCCCCTCTCCTGTTCACACTTCATCTCTCTCTCAAAAAAATAAAGATTAAAAACATTTTTTTTAAATAATAAGGAAAATTTAGATAAAATCAGAACGAGCCGTGTTGATGTTTTAATCTTTCATTTCAAAACAAGTTGTCACTTTCTTCAACTACCAGGAGATGAACTAAGAACTCCTTAACAACGATAAGATCAGAGCAGAAGAAGGATAACAGGTACACATGGCAAAATGCTTTATTTTGAAAGATGCTTTAAATGTTTGTAACTCCACGCGAGGAGATCTACCCAGTATAAAATGCCCTGATTCTAACTTTAACACTTTGACATTGGGAACTGGCTATTCTAGGGAGAGCGCAAGAAATCTGCTCCCAGAAATATATACAGCACTGAATGTCAACAGTCTGGCAAGTAAACCGTGTCAGTGTCTTTCCGAGCCATCCTAACTTGTTCGGAATCCAGAAAGAAAGTGATTCATTTTTGCCCTTTAGGAATCAAGAGCAATTTTCATATTGCGAAATCTTGGCAGCAATTTCCTCTTCACAATAGGCGAGGGGGGGGAAGCTGCATTAGGTACCATCTGTCAAATAGAAATCCTTCAAAACTAGCAGTGACACCAGAATAAAATAACATGGTGTAAATGTGGACGATTTGTCTTACGTGCATAATCCTGTTAACAGAAGCTGTCTTCACATGGTTTATTATCCTCACTTTTTAGTGACATTAAAAAATTTCATGCCCTTCTATGTATCCCACTACTTCCTGTGAGGGGTTATTAGGATTAACATGCTTTGAAAACTTTATAACTATTTTCTGATACATGCCTCAAGCCTCATCAAATAGTAATTCAACATTGGGAACTAAAAAACAGTGGTGTGGATTGCAATATGGTTGCTTTCTTCACTATGTACGCCTGGGGGAAAACTAATATATCAAAATGGGGTGGTTTTAGTTATAAGCCATAGAACTCCAACTAAATATGGCATAAAAATTAGCCAGTATGTTAAACAAAGAGAAGTTATGTTTAGGCCTCCTGTTCTGTAAAAATGCATTTAATGTGGAAACTTGCCCTCTGCCCCAGGATGAAAATCTAGGCAGTCCTGTGATTTTTCTAGTAACCATGGGAGGAAGGAAGGAAGAAAGAGAGAGAGAGAGAGAAAGAGAGGGAAAAAAGAAAAAGAAAGAAAGGAAAAGAAAAAAGAAGAAAAGAAAGAAAGAAAGAAAGAGAAAAAAATCCTGTGATTTTTCTAATAATTCTGCAAGGAAGGGAGGGAGGGAGGGAGGGAGGATGGAAGGAAGGAAGAGAGAGAAAGAGAGAGAGGGAGAAAAAGAAAAGAAGAAAAAAAGAAAAGAAAAGAAAAAAGAAAAAAAGAAAGAAAGAAAAAGAAAAAATCCTGTGATTTTTCTAATAATTCTGGAAGGAAGGGAGGAAGGAAGGAGGAAGGAAAAAAATAAACTTTAAAAAAATTACAAAATTTGACAGTGATTTTAAGGCAAACATTCTCCTTTCCTAATTCCGAAGCCTTCTGGAGAACAGGAAGCTGGAGACAGTGGCATGAGCCTGCTCTTTCTTGCCCTTCATCCCCATCCGTCCTTCCTTACTCCCCTGATCAGGGTTGCTGACTCGCTAGGAAAGTCAAAGCAGCTGGGAGAGAAGATGGTGGAAAGGAGCGGAAAAATGTCACTGGACTGGTCCTGTCATTGCCGTATGATGACATGCGATCCGGCCAATGATGAAAGTTGATTCTCCTTCTCGGGAGCTTTCATAGTTTGTTCAGAGACCATCAGTGGGACCACCACGCACTTCCTGTGACAAGGGTGAAGGATTTTCTCTCTTTGGCCATTCTCCGCTCTGCTACTTGGAATTTTCCAGCAGTCCACTCCACACTCGCTTGTGGCCTAATGGCCCCTACAGGTGGCCCTCCTTTTGGAAAGAATTTAAAATGTCTCTCCTTCCCCTTTTCTCTTCTCTTCTCACATCCAATCCTTGGGAAAGTCTCACTCTCCCTTTAAAACAGAATTTCTAACATCCACCTTCAAGGATTTCAACTGAGGGGAAAGAGAGTTGTCACAGATGGACCTAGTGAACCTCTCAGAGACGATCATCCTGATGATGTTATTATTTATCGGCCACATACTAGTGCCCACTACTTTTAAATTTTTTTAGTGTTTATTTATTTTTGACAGAGAGAGAGAGACAGAGCATGAGTGGGGGAGGGGCAGAGAGAGAGGGAGACACAGAATCTGAAGCAGGCTCCAGGCTCCGAGCTGTCAGCACAGAGCCCAACACGGGGCTCGAACTCATGGACCATGAGATCATGACCTGAGCCGAAGTCAGATGCTCAACCGACTGAGCCACCCAGGCGCCCCTAGTGCCCACTACTTTTAAAAACACTTTTCATGAATGAACTCTCTGAATCTTCACAACAAACCTATGCAGTAGGAATTATTAATTACCTCCCGGAAACTGAGGCACAGAGAAATTATAAAATTTTCTGAGCCACTCAGCCAGTAAATGCTGCTGCATAGAGAATTTCTCTTCTCATTGCATTCTGGTGTCGCAATTAGGTTTCCTGACTGCCTTTTGCCGCCACTCATCCCCTTTGCACACACCCTGTGCCAGTCCTGAGAGAAGCCCTCCCCAGAGAAAAGGATTCCTAGCACCGTGTTCAGACCCTACACAGATAATGTCTTCTATATCCATGTGAAACCAAGTCATGCAGTGTCTGACCCAACTCTTGCTTTCGCCAGAGCTATGCCAGTTCAGTCTCCGGACATTTGGCCAACATCCAGGAAGAAAAACACAAGACAACCCAAGCAGTCATAGGAAGAGACCCAGATAGTCTTGCCTCATTCCCACCTTGACCTTTGCTTGTTATTCTTTCCTTCTTAGCTTGTTCTTTGATCGTTAGGGAAGCAAGTGGGCTTGGCTCTTTCAGCCGGATCTTGGGTTGTCATCTTGGTCAAAGGCATCCTAGTTAATAGATAAACCAAGGGCTACAAGACCCCAAGCCCACAACCTCTCAGGCCGACGAGGTAATGTCAAACAGGAAACATTGGGAAACAGTTCCCACTTTATTCACACGAGTGAGGATTTGGTCAATTCTACAATATAAATATGTGTGTTTTCAGCCATATGTTTATGGAACATTAGAGCATTTCATCTGCAAAATCCACTAAACTGGAGATCATCAGCGATCTGGCAAAAACAAATGAACGCTGTTATGTTCTATGTAAAGAAAAAAAAATCTTCTGTGTCCTTTGCGTGTGTCACTGGCAGATGTGAGGACAAGTCAAATCGTAAGCAAATTCAGCTAATCAGAATGCTGAAGATGTCTCCTGTACCTCAGCGATTGACCTGTCCCAGCTATCAATTTAAGAAGCTATCTAGAGCAGTTGCGAAGGCTCATTTTAAGCAAAACTAATGTAGTAAAATGTGTATCACAAAAGATTAGTGCTCAATAATAAAGTTCTTAGTAACTGACAATAAGGTTTTATCCATTTTAAATATCCAGTCTAAATGAATAGTTGATTTTTAAAAAGAAATGCAGATGGTAAAGAACATGAAAAAAAGCCCCACTTCAGTCCTTAATTAATTTTTAAAATGCAAATCAAGGCAACATACCACTGTTCAACCTATCAGACTGAAATAACACCTTTCTCAAAGTTATGTATTCCTCTCCTGATTTTACAGACATTTTACATAGATATTCACTTTAAAAAAATTTTTTTTAACGTTTATTTATTTTTGGGACAGAGAGAGACAGAGCATGAACGGGGGAGGGGCAGAGAGAGAGGGAGACACAGAATCGGAAGCAGGCTCCAGGCTCTGAGCCATCAGCCCAGAGCCCGACGCGGGGCTCGAACTCACGAACCATGAGATCGTGACCTGAGCCGAAGTCGGACGCTCAACCGACTGAGCCACCCAGGCGCCCCTAGATATTCACTTTTAAATGATAAAGTCAGAAATGCAAAGAATTTCAAATCTGCAGACATTTCCATTGGATTGGCTGGAGAGGAAATCTTGAAGAGAAAAGGTCCGAAGAGTTACTGAAACAAACCTGAGTTTATGGTAAAAGATACTAACATTTTTGTGGTCCTTGATTCCTATGGGTAAGTTTGGTTCCCAAAGGATTAAAGCCATTTACACCACCACGGTTGATACTTTCAGCAATGTTTATTGTTTTAAAAATGTTCATTGGGCAAAAAAGGGACTGTGGGTTTGCTTTTGTTGTCGTTTTCAATTGTGTGAATTACTAGTAATTTACATCTTTGTTTTCTAGAAGCAGTCGTTTTCTGTGAACATTTTTGCTCATTATCGCTTATATTATTCCATTTGACATACAGTATTTGCTGTGAACATTCCTTCCTCTATTGTTCTATTTCATTTTGGTTTGATGCTTTTTGAATTGTACCTTCTCTGTAGTCAAATTCATCTCTCTTTTCCTCAGTAACTATAAAAACATTTTTGCTTAGAAAATTAAGTTTGCTCCAAAAACGTGGTATTTGGGGGTGTTTCTTATCCGAAAATTTTTTCATCCTAAAGTCACTGGGAATTAATTTTGACATATTACTTAAGGTATCGATTTAAAATGAAGTTTCCAGCAGCAGCTGGGTGGCTCGGTCGGTTAAGCATCCAACTTTTTGGCTCAGGTCGTGATCTCATGGTTTGTGAGTTCGAGCCCCACATCAGGCTCTGTGCCAACAGTTCAGAGCCTGGAGCCTGTTTAGGATTCTGTGTCTCCCTCTCTCTCTCTGCCCCTCCCCTGCTCACACTCTGTCTCTCTCTCAAAAATAAATAAACATGAAAAAAGTGTTTTAAATAAAAAAGTAAATAGATACAATAAAAGGAAGTTTCCTATCCCTCACAATTACTGAGCTGAGTCGCCAATATCATTTAATGAAGAGTTGTTTTCTGTATTCATTTGTGGTGGCTGTCTCGTCATATATTCTTATATCCTAAAATTTCTGCAGATTTCATCAGAATTTGCACGGAATCAAGTTCAAATTCCATCTGTGGTTCCTGTCCTATCCCAAATCCAAATATTTGTCATTTACCTCATCAACAAGCCCAGCAGCCTCTAATCCAAAGCATCCTTGACACCCGTGGTCTCCACATTGATGGTAGCACCTGCTTAAGCTACCAGCATCTCTTGCTTGGACCAGTGCACAAACCTTGAATTTCTATATGGCAGCCAGAACGATACTTTAAAAATACAGATCTTGCTTATAATCTGCTGCTGCTTATAATGCTTCTTACAGCAATTACACTAAAATGTAAAATGCTTATTGGGGGACGACAAGGTCCTGGATGATCTGGCCCCTGACCTCCTTTCTCATCCCATCTCATGTCACTGTCTAGCCACAGTCTCCAGAACTGTCTCCTTCCAGGTTTAAGAATGCTATAAACTAGATCTCACCTTGCAGCTGCTGTATGTACTGTCCCCGCTGTCCCCGTGCTGAGAATGCCCTTCCTCCTCATTCAGGCTGCAGTCCATCATTTGGGGCTCACTGACAGGACCTCCTGAAGGCGGGCTTCCCTGAGCGCCCTGTCCAGAGTAGCTCTCCTGTCAGTGTTTCACACCAACCTGCTTTACTTTCTCCCCCACTCATATCAGGATCTGCAATTGCCTTACCTACTTATTTTCCATTTTGTTTTCTGTCTCTACTTTTATAAATTCTTTGAAAGAAAAGATCTTGTGCGTCTTCTTCATTCCCATAAACCTAGCACTTAGAAAAGTGAATGTTACAGTAAGTGTTCAGTAACTATTTCTTGAGCAGATGAGTGGATGGCTGGGTGGATGGATAAAAGGGCAATCAGGAGTCCCCTGGCACTCTTTCCCAGCACCTCCATCCTTGGATTAATGTCTTCTGCAGTGACCTAGTGTTTGTTATCACCCAAGTATGCATTTTGCCTTTTCCTGTTCCTTACAGCCTTATGTTTGTGAGGCTGTGTGTGTGTGTGTGTGTGTGTGCACACGTGCCATCCCTGGTCCAGGAGTGGCCCCGTGTCTCTAGGCACAGAGATTGGTTCAGTGATGAGCAGGATAGAATACCTAATTCAGGCCTGAGACTAGAGGAGAAGCGGGGGTGGGGGGCTTCTGGGGAAGTATCCGCCTGTTTCTTCCGTGTGATGGAGATATGAATTAGACTTGATGTGATCCCAATGAGAATCTCAGCCAGGTTTCTTCCACAGCAAAAGCAATAAAGGAAGAAATTAACAAAGGTAGATGAAGATATACATGAATACATGGTTTTTCTTTTCCTAAAATATGAATTTAAATGCTTAGTTAATGTATTTCCTCCTTTTCATTTTGTTTTATAAACTCATTTAAAGCTGCGGCTTTATAGATACTTGTCAAGCTAATTCTAAAATTCATATGGAAATGTTAAGGATCTGGAACAGCTATAGTTTGGGCTATTCCTTATTAATGTGGGCATATGTTCCCACTACTCTTTTAAATATACATTAATTCTATTCTTAATTCCTCTTTTAGTCCCAATATTGTTAGAAAAGAATGACTGCTTAGTTTCTGTGAATTCTGAAGTGGTTAGAGTTTTAAACATTCAAATTTATATTGCCAATTTATAATTTTTTTGGCAACAGTCAAAAAATATGATCATGTTGGGGCGCCTGGGTGGCTCAGTCGGTTGAGCGTCCAACCTTGGCTCAGGTCATGGTCTTACAACTCGTGAGTTCGAGCCCCACGTCAGGCTCTGTGCTGACAGCTCAGAGCCTGGAGCCTGCTTCTGATTCTGTGTCTCCCTCTCTCACTGCCCCTAACCCACTCGCATTCTGTCTCTGTCTCCCTCAAAAATAAACATTAAAAAAAATTTTTTTAATATGATCATGCAATTTCAACTATTTTGGAGGTTAAAAGTAAATATGAGATTTCTTTTTGGAAAAAATTTGTTTAATAAAACTTCTTCAAATTCTTGAAATGTCCTGCCCCATAACTTTAAAAGTAAATATCAACTTAAATTTCAATCATCTAATTGCTGGATTTTGCCCATTGTATATTGTGAAGCTAAGAATAAAAACCACATCTTTACTCCATAGTTCTCTATGGCCTGGTGCTATCAAATTTTTTGAGAGAGAAAAGGGATAGAAGTTTAATAGCTATTCTTAACAAAGAAATGGCTTCACTTTCAGAGCTGTCACACTCTGTCACACAACATCTGAGAATTGTCAACGGAAAAGGAACTGGCCACTTTCCTCATGTTCAGAAAGGGGAAATCTGAGGAGAACGGCACCATTTTTTACAAACTTTTTAAAAATGGTTTTATTTATTTTTGAGACAGAGAGAGACAGAGCAGGAGCAGGGGAGGGGGCAGAAGGGGGCAGGCTCTGAGCCAATCTGAAGCAGGCTCCAGGCTCTGAGCTGTCGGCACAGAGCCTGACGTGGGGCTCGAATTCATGGAGTGTGAGATCATGACCTGAGCCGAAATCAGACACTCAACCAACTGAGCCACCCAGGCGCCCCTAGAGAATGGCACCATTTTCACAAATGTGGGACACATTATCTTCCTTACATCTAATTTCTGCAGATCATTTTGTATTAATGGGTATACTATGAACTCCTAAATGCAGGAAGTTAATTGAAAGTATACTATTGTCCTTCTTAGTCAAAGATACTGGCAAAAGTGTTGCTTCCTGTATTTATAAGCACAGCTAAAGAGATTGAAGGGACACCCGTATCCTTTCTTGGGAATCACAAGTTTAAGTATTGTATTCAGCAATAGTAATACTAGATCTTTAAAGAACTAGGTGTGCAAAAATCGATACATAACAACCAATCCATAAGTAATCATTCTGTCTTTTAATTCAAACATTCACCCTATCTAGATAGCGTCTTAAAAATAGAATTTTTTCTTCCATATTAAATTGTCTCCTTTTTGCTGTTGCCATTGTTTGATTCCTTTTGTATTACCAGTAACCTTTGTAAGTTCACATAATAATAATGGCAATGATGTTAAAGAATTAATAGATTGAACAATCCTCAAAGACATAAATCTAACCTTATTAATCCTGGCATCCTCGGGTTAGCAGGGAGCCGGGCACCTACTCAGTCCTTCATAAATTTGTGTTAAATGAGGGTACGTGGCACTGAAAAAATGTAATCCTAGAAAAAGAATGATGTTGTCCAAGGTAAGTCACATACCGGGAGGCAGTTGTTAAGATCCCTTGACTTATCTGATATTCCACTAAAGTTTTCTCTCCATTCTGGAAGCTCATTAAACCCAACTATTCATTGCTGCGAACAGTTTCTTCATAATCCCAGTGAAGAATGAGGAAAACAGGATCAAGGGAGAGGGAAAAAGAAAAAAAAAAAGGAAGAAGATACAGAAATAACATAATTACTCCAGTTTATCTCTTAGTGTTTTTTGCTCATAATGAGCCATCTAGGAAGTGGATTTGGGTCCAGGAGAGAGGGTCTATACCAGCTGTTCAATCAGACATCCCATAGTCCACATTCAGCCCACATGTTTTCTTGGCCCTAGGCAAAATTTTTCTGGATTTTATGACATATAAATGGTTTTCAAATATTTAAATCCAGAAAAATCAGAATAAATATCTAAATTCTGACTTTTCTTGAATGAAAACCAGTAGAACTGACAAAGTTGGTCTCTAATTCTCGCCAGATGGCAGTTGGCTGGGGCTGAATCATGATTGCCCCTTTGGATGGGGGCATGTGTTCTCCAGTGTGTCACAGACCCCCCACCTCCAATTCTGTCTGCAACGTCTAGGTCAGTGGCATTTGTGATGGTTGGACTGCAGACAGGTGGTCAAGCACAGTGACTACCGGCATGGACTCTGGACCAGATTGTCTGGGTTTGAATGCAGGTCCCACCATTTTTGACCAGGGCTCATCTTGCGGGGCTGGTCATCTGACCCTCGGTTCCTTATTTGTGAAGTGAGACAGTAACTGTTACCCACCTTCGTGACAGGATTAAATGATTTAGTACACGAAATACTTAGAACAGTGCCCCACACACTGCAAGCACACCCAAGTAAGCATCAATTATCACCATCCTGCCTGAACTGTGTTTTCTTATGGTGAGGTTAAAAAAAAAAAGCTCAGGGGTGCCTGGGTGGTTCAGTCACTTTAGCATCCGACTCCTGATTTTGGCTCAGGTCATGACCCTAGGGCTGTGAGATCGAGCCCTGAGTCCGACTCCGTGCTGAGTGTGGAACCTGCTTAAGATCCCTTCCCTCTCTCTCGGTCCCTCTCCTTGGTGCTCTCTCTCCCTCTCTCTCTCAAAAAAAAATAAAATTAAATAAATAAATAAAACTAAAAAACTAATGAATGAATGAATAAATAAATAAATAAATAATCCAGAGGCAGAAAGATCTGCAACACATTAAAAGAGGACTCAGAGAGTCAATGCTGGGTTGTTACAAAACAGGAGCAGTAAGTCAAACAGAAGATGGCCAAGGGAACATCAGAACATCTCAGATGGAGCCCTCTTCCCATCACCAGTAGGAAGACGCTTCTTAGTCTAAAGAAGTACCAAGGTATACAAATGAAGGTTTCAGAGGGTTTAGGGTATTGTTCACCATACATCAAATTCACCCAAGAGTATCTTATTAAAAAAAAGGCACAACCCCAGAAATTCTGATTCAGTCAGTGCTGAATAAGAAAGGATTTGGCAATACAAAGGGCCACCTATTATAGTATTGTTATGTAGCAAATGACTGGAAAAACCGAAATGTCCATTAGTGGGGAAATGGATTAATAACCATGGTGCGACCATGTAAAGGAATACTCTTGCAACCGGCTAAAAAATGAGCAAGTTCTTTATGTATTGACATAAAATCATTTCCAACATTTGTTGTGAAGAGGTAGGAAAAAAGCATGATGCGCAATAGTGCTATAATATGCTACCCTTGGGGAAGAATATAAATATGCCTCTAGTTGAATGAAATATCTCCAGAAGCATCCATAAGAAACTGAGAACATTAACTGTGTCTGGGAACAGCAGCTGAGCGTCTGGGAAAGAAAAGGAAAAAGATACCCTTTTTTTATTCTCGAGTTTTAAATATATGAATCTATTGCTTATTTTTTTTTTAATTTTTTTTTCAACGTTTATTTATCTTTGGGACAGAGAGAGACAGAGCATGAACGGGGGAGGGTCAGAGAGAGAGGGAGGCACAGAATCGGAAACAGGCTCCAGGCTCTGAGCCATCAGCCCAGAGCCCGACGCGGGGCTCGAACTCACGGACCGCGAGATCGTGACCTGGCTTAATCGACTGCGCCACCCAGGCGCCCCGAATCTATTGCTTATTTTAAACAATAAATGTCTTAGAAAACAAAATGAAAGAGAGAGAGGAAGAGAGGGAGGCAGGGATTGAGGGAGGGAGGTTGGAAAGAAGATCAGATCATAGGAAAATAGCACCTGCAAAGTTTTCCTGAGAAAATCTGTATAATAACACAATCCAGTCATGCAAAAGAGAGGGCAGTGCACATAAGGACTGGCAATGAGCTCAGAATCCATTTAATTATAAATGGTGGCAAATCATTATAACAATTGCAATTATACAACAAATGTTAAGTGTTCTCAGTTCTTGAAGGAAAAACAACATAATGCCAAACTTACAAGAATATAGGTATAATGTAGATATAATGGACTGGTACCGACATCTCAAAGCCTGTTGTCAAAAAGTCAAAGGTATGAGGCAGTGACTGCCTTAATTCCCTCACCCAATCAATTTCTTCTATGTATGGAACATGTGCTATGCACTGAGAATCCAAGTAGTGGATGAAATAGACGAGTACCCACTCTGTGCTGATACTTACATGTCACCTGGTTGTCCTCATTCCCAATAGCCTGTAAAAGCAGTTTTATTTCTTAGGCATCAAAAACCACAAGTGTATTGTTTAAAGTCCTTGTTAAGATAGTCACTAGTGATAGGTTTTTTCTGAAATACTAATGGAGTATGGAGAGGGAGAAAAGGAGACAAAAACATAGACTGCATCACATACAAAAAACAAGAAAACAAAAAAGGCAGCAAGCAAGAAGTACAATCCTAAAATAAGATAGCAGAATGAAGACCAAACACAAAACATGACAATATCGCTACATAACGAGATGGCTATATTGTATAGCTATACAAGTTGGTAAAACTCTGCTAAAACGCTTGAAAATTTAAGAACTAAATCAGTGAATGAAAATAAAAATAAAAAAGCTTTAAAGGGCATTTCCAGGTCTTATTCATTTCAGGGATAAGTTCTTATTAAACTGAGACTCGTATTTAAGTTGGTCAAAGCCTAACAAACCTAACAAACCTAACAACCCAGGCCAATTTCTCTTGTAAATATTTATGCCAGAGCTGTCTTGCTGACTCTGTTGGTGGAACATATATATGACTCTTGAGCTCAGGGTTGTGAGCTCGAGCCCCAAGTTGGGTGTAGAGATTACTTTAAAAAGCAAATCTATAAATAAATAAATAAATAAATAAATAAACAAACAGATGAATAAATAAGTAAATAATATTTATTTATTTATTTAACTATGCAAAACTCCCAAATAATAGATTAACATGAAGAGTCTAGCAATGCTTTATGGATATAAAATATGATCATAGCCAGTTCACTCCAGGAAGACAGGAGTATTAAATATTGGAGAATCTCTTAGTAAAATTCACCATAATGATAGATTATCGAAAAAGTAAATACGAAAAAGTAAACTAATCATCATAGAAACCAGAGTTGCCAGGGACTAGGGGGTTGGGAAAAGGCACTGATGGCAAAGGAACACTTCAGAATTTTTCAGGGTGGTAGAAATGTTCCTTCTCTTGACTATGGTATTAGTTACACAAATATACACATTTGTTACAAGTTTTCAAACTACACTCTTCTAAAAAGGATGAATTTTTATTGTATATAAAGTATACCTTAATAAACTTGACTTTAAAAATTCACGTGATGGGCTAAATGGGCAAGGGGCATTAAGGAGGACACTCATTGGGATGAGCACTGGGTGTTGTATGTAGGGGGTGAATCACTGGATTCTACTCCTGAAATCGTTATTGCACTATGTGCTAACTAACTTGGATGCCAATTATTAAATAATTAGGTAACTAATTAATTAATTTTAAAAAATCATTCACTTGAGGGGCACCTGAGGGGCTCAGTTGGTTAAGTGATTCTTGGTTTCAGCTCAGGTCATGATCTCACGATTCATGAGCTTGAGTCCTGTGTCGGGCTCTGCATTGACAGAGTGGAGACTGCTTGGGATTCTCTCTCTGGGTGCTGCACGCCCCCCACCTCCCCAGCCGCCTGGCTCACTCTCTCTCTCTCTCTCTGTATTAAAATAAATAAACTTAAAAAATATAATTCACTTGAATAAACATGCTATTTATTTGGTTTTTATAAATGTGACATTACCTCAGATAAAATAAGAATTGGTGGCAAATTTCTTAACTTGTACACATCCACAAAATACAGGCACAAATTGTGTATTTACAAAAACATATTCAAATGTATTCTAAATTCCTATGTTTGTTATATATCTTCAAAATTTAACATCAGGCTGGATGATTTAACATAAGCATTCCCACTAAAGTTAGATACAAGAGCCCAGTGACACTATTATTTATCATTTGTTGTGAGGGACAGTTCTGTATTCAAGAATTAAACTACTAGAAAAGAAGAGGAAAATGACCATGTCCAAGTGGAAGATGTGAAAAAAAACCCAAAAGAGAAGCAAATGCAAAGCTACTCAAAGTCATAGGGATCTCAGAAGGTAGTTAATAACAAGATTATTCTTTGAAACCAATGGCTTTACAACAAATAAGATCCAATTAGAAAATATAATGGAGGAACCTGGGTGGCTCAGTCGGTTACGTGTCTGACTTCGGCTCAGGTCATGATCTCATGGCTCCTTCCTGAGTTCGCGTCGGGCTCTGTGCAGACAGCTCAGAGCCTGGAGCCTGCTTCCGATTCTGTGTCTCCCTCTCTCTCTGCCCCTCCCATGCTCGTGCTCTGTCTCTCTCTGTCTCTCAATAATGAATAAATGTCAAAAACAAATTAATTTAAAAAAACTCCAATTCTCAGTTTCATCTAAAACAATAAAATATGAGAATAGCCAAGAAATTGCTTTAAAAAGAAAGCGGTGTGTATTTTAGAGATACGGGGGAAATTATATTATAAAGCTAAGATACGTAAAATAGTATGCCACTAAAACAGAAACGGTCAGATGTTCTAATGGCAGTTAGTAGGGTCCAAAATTATACCCACGTATAGATGGAAATGTGGTATATATATTTTTAAAAACTTCAGATAAAGGCTAATCAGTAAATGGTGTTTAAACGACCGGTTAGCTACTTGTTCCAACACCAAGATACATTTCTAAAACTCTTTTCCTCAAAATTAATTTCGAATGTATCCCAAAAACTATGATAGGAAAACACTGAAAGAAATCTTAGAGAAGGTATGGCTTTCCCACAGCTTCACATAAAGCCCAACATGTATCAAGAAACCTATTCGAGGGATGGCCTGGGTGGCTCAGTCAGTTAAGCGTCCAAATCCTGATTTCAGCTCAGCTCATGATGTCACAGTTCTTCAGATCAAGCCCTGCATCGGCTCCGAGCTAGCAGCACAGAGTCAGCTTGGGATTCTCTCTCTTCCTCTCTCTCTGCCCCTACCGACCCCCCTCAAAATAAGTAAATAAACTTAAAAAAAGAAAGAAAGAAAAATATTGAAATTTTCTGCGCAGAATGTGTTATCATAAACTAAGCTTTACAATAAAATAGGGGGAAATATTTGCAACGCTCCACAAAATCTGATACATGTGACATCTAAAGAGCTCTACTAAAATATGACACACAAATTCGTTAACCATTTTAGAAATGCAAAGTAATATTTTCCCTTACAAGAACAACAAAGACTAGAAGAATAAGTTATAGCTGGTGTTGGTGAGGATGAGGAAAAATGAATGCTCAATCTTAAACATTTTTATTGGGAATGCAAGTTGGCACAAAAAAATCTATTAATGCATATCAAAATTTTATACAAATATATTTGAACTAAGGGTGCGTGGGTGGCTCAGTTGGTTAAGCGCTGGATTTCAGCTCAGGTCATAATCTCACAGTTCGTGAGTTCAAGCCCAGCGCCAGGCTCTGTGCTGACAGCCCAGAGCCTGGAGCCTGCTTCGGATTCTGTGTCTCCCTCTCTCTCTCTGCCCCTCCCCTGCTCATGCTCCGTCTCTCTTTCTCTCAAAAATAAATAAACATTAAAAAAACTAAACATATATTTGATCTAATAACACCAATTCGAGGGATTTATTCCAGTGGAATAGTAGGACATGTATGTAAAGATTTTTATGCAAGGATGTTTACTGTGGTGTTGCTTACAATAGGAAACATTGAACAATGTGTATTTACATATTACATATGCATTATATTTGTGTAATACTATGTTCAGGCATATCTGGAAAGATATACAATTGTTAAAGTTAGGATGTTGATTCAAATTAGCTTATGCATTAACCTAAGGATTATCTCAGAAGGTAGGGCAGGCTCGACCATCAGCAGCTCAAAGAACTCATCAAGGATCCCCTTGTTTGCCTCTCTCTAAACTGTTCCTTGATTGGGCAGCTGGGTGGCTCAGTCAGTTAAGCATTGAACTTCAGGTTGAATTCAAACTCTCAAGGTTTGTGAATTTGAGCTCCATGTCAGGCTCTGTGCTAACAGCTCAGAGCCTGGAGCCTGCTTTGGATTCTGTGTCTCCCTCTCTCTCTACCCCTCCTCCTCCTCTCTCTCTCTCTCTCTCTCTCTCTCAAAAATGAATAAACATTAAAAAAAAATTAAACTGTTGCTTGAGCATTGCATTCCCTTAAAGAGATTCCCTCCACTGTCCCAAAATGGTGCCAGCAGGCATCAGGAAGCTACTTGCTTCCTTCTTCTACATAAGTAGGATTGTAAAAGTAAAAAACAAAAAACAAAAACAAAAAACCTCTCTGTAACCAGTGACTCCAACTTATCCCCCTCAGCCTGGACCAGTAGCAATTTCCATGAAACAACATATACTGATTGGCTTAGACTAAAGAGACTCTCCCCTATATTGGGTCTGGTATCACTTTTCTGAATCATGTGAGATTCTCACACCCCCAATCCCCCTCCCCCCAGCTCATGCTCTGTCTCTTTCTGTCTCTCAAGAATAAATAAAAATGTTTAAAACATTTGAAGTTCAAATAATACTGGATTTCTGAACATGGATGTTGGTTTTACAAGTGCATTCAATATGGGAAAATTTATTGGGTTGTGTATTTAGGAAATGTGTGCCTTTCAGTGGGTAGTATACTTGAATTTTTAAAGTTTATTTGAACAATATGGCCTGAAATATGTAGATTACCATTTCTTTATAAGTTGTTTTAATGGATGACATGCATGCTTTCGGCTGTATAGTGTTGTTCGGCCAGGTGAGACTTTTCTACCCCTAAACAGTTATAAAACTCAGGTCCACCGGTCCTGGATGGCTCAGTTGGTAGAATTTGACTCTCTCTCTCTCTCTCTCTCTCTCTCTCTCTCTCTCCTTCTCTCTCTTTCTCTCTCTTTTTTTTTTTTTTTTAGTTTTTGTAATGTTTATTCATTCTTGAGAGACAGAGAGACAGAACATGAGGGGCAGAGAGAGAAGGAGAAACAGAATCCGAAGCAGCCTCCAGGCTCTGAGCTGTCAGCACAGAGCCCGACGGGGCTTGAACCCACAAACCGTGAGATCATGACCTGAGCCAAAGTCAGCTGCTTAACAGACTGAGCCACCCAGGCGCATCCCCCCCCTTTCAAAAATAAATAAATTAACTTTAAACTTAAAACAAACAAACAAAAAAACTGAAGTCCAACTGAAATGGAGATCCCACTCTCCCACTTAGTTGGGCTCTGAAGTCCTCTCTCTCCCCCTCACCTCTATTCTCCTTCTTTTAACCCTTCTGAGTTTCAGTTGACTCAACTGGACAATCTTTCCAGTTTTTTGTGGTGATTAAAACCATAGTGAGTTTATGTCCTATCTCTTCAACTTGGTAGTGGTGTCTGACTTAAAGTAACTTACCTTTCAGTACCTCAGTTTTCTCATCTATAAAATGTTGTTAATAAAAATAGTTCCTAGCTCATACAGTTGTTGAGAGGATTAAATAAACTAAAAGAAGTAACGCATCGGAGCACATGAGTGGCTCAGTTGGTTAAGCATCTGACTCTTGATTTCTGCTCAGGTCATAATCTCACAGTTTGTGGGTTCAAGACCCAAGTCGGGCTCTGAGCTGAGGGTTTGGGGCCTACTTAGGATTCTCTCCTTCTCTCTCTGCCCCTCCCCCACTATGTCTCTGTCTCTCAAAAATAAATACATGAAAAAAGAAAGAAAGAAAAGGTGTAAAGCAGTGAGAGTAGGGAGCTCATTGGATGAGGCTGGTTTGCATAAATTCTAGGACACACCTTTTAATCTCAAAATCCAAAGGCATTCTACAACCCACGATGACTTACAATCACTGTTGGTCAGGTGACAGTTGTGACATAGCTGTCACTGTCTGGGCTTACAGCTTTTATTACCTTTTATGTATGTACGAGTGAAATATGAAAATAACACTGTCTAAAAAGGCAGTTCTTCTTTTAAAAAAAATTAATCCAAGGACAATTCTTCTTTATTAACTGCTTTGATCTTCATCTGAAATGAGAATATGTGCTCTTTTTTAATGTTTATTTATTTATTTTGATAGAGTGAGACGGCGTGTGCTGGGAAGGGCAGAGAGAGAGGGAGAGAATCCCAAGCAGGCTCCTTGTTGTCCTCACGGACATTGAGCCCAATGGGAGGCTCAATCTCACGCACCGTGAGATCATGACCTGAGCTGAAACCAAGAGTCACAGTTTAACCGACTAAGGCACCCAGGCGCCCCTAAAAAAAAGGAAACAAAACAGTTCTTTCAATAAGCACAAATAAAAATTTTAGGAGCTCGCTTTTTCTTTCTTAGTGACCAACAAAACAATGGTGTATGTTAATTGATGGCATCTTAGATTTCATGAAATGTCCTTATGAAATACCTCGTGAAGAAGCGTTTAGGGATTGTTCTATTTTAAAAATATTTCCATGCTTTATTTGATTTTTAAGTTATGTTTTAAAATCAATCATTTTGAACGAGGTATTTTCCAGTGATCTCTAAAGCTTCCCTAGGAACTGGGCAATTGAAAGACTTCCCAGGGACGCAGAGCACTGTGACCAGATTCTCAGCAAATCACTTGCTTCCTTCTCCTCTTAAAATGCCTTTTCTCCCTTCTCCTTTGCTGATCCCAGAGGACCAGCAAGCACAGGACGTGGGCACAGGGTGTTCCTTGAGGTCTCCCCCCCCACCCCCTTCCCTTCTGAGTTCAAATGCCAGTTGTTCAGAAAGACCTCCATCAACCCCCCCCTCCCCAACCCATAAGCCCAGTGGTTCTCCAACTTTGCTACACATTGAAATCATTTAGACAACTTTCAGTAATAGTGATGCCTGGGTCTCACTCTCAGATACTCTGACTCAATTGTTCCTGGGCTACCCCGGAACTGGGATTTTTAAGAATTCCCCCAGACGACTCCGCCAAAATTGGAAACCACTGCATTACCCTGTTTGATGATTTTCTGAAAATTTCTTAATTGCTTACTTGATGTTGTTTGTGTCTTCCGCCCGCTTCTGAAGACACGGAAGCTTATTCTTGTCAACATTGTGCAGTCTGGTACCCGAGCACCCTGCTACGAGCTTAGCCTTATAGCGCGCCTAATTTTAAGGAGAAGCGTAGAGAGCTTCGGCTTCCTCAAGAGTGGCCGCTAAGCCTCAGGAAATTTAGGAAGTAATTCAGATCGTGTCCCTCCTTGGGCCTTTGGCCTCACGCGATTCCTGGCCCGCGTCCGCCCTCAGCAGCCCAGCTGAGCGGGATGTTAATGGGACGGACGGTCCCCTCCATGTCCTCCTCTTTGATCAGCTTCGGGACAGTCTAGCAGATCGCTCCCCCGCCCCTGAGCTTCTGGAGCACGGGGCAGGGTCCGAGAACTTGTTTACCCGCTTCTGGGGTTTGAGAGTGCGAACAATGGGGGGTCTCAAAGGCAAGAGAACTCCCACAGCGAGGCCCTGGCGGGGTTCCGCGCACGCGGAGCGAGGGGGCGCTGCGCCCGCCGAGGTGCCCGCCTCTCCTCCCGCCGCGCTTCCGGGATCGCGGGGCCTCGGACGCGCGGCCTCCGAGGGGCTCGCCGCGTGGCTCGGCGTTGGCGCAGGCAGCTGCAAGGAAAGCCTCCCAAGCACCAGTAAAGCTCAGTTAAGCCTTTCGGGCCGGTGGTGCCCTGGGACGTGTCGACCTAGCAAAAACTCTGACCTCTCCAGGAAACTAAGCTGAAGACGTATTTTAAGTGAAAAAAGCAAGTTGTTGCGTACAAAAGCATGCAGATGGAGAAGCATACACATACCTGCTGGTGCAAACATGTAATAAGCCCCGGAGATACACGCAAGGAATTAGTCGTGGTTGTCGTGAGGTCGAGGCGCGAGACGTTGCAAGCTGGTGGTTTTCCAAGTTGTTTAAAAGCCTTGTGCAAGGGTGTTTAAGTAGATATATATTGATTTTATATTGTATTGCGTATTGTGTGGTGTTGTATATAATGTATAATAAGGTATTCTATCGTTGTGAGAGACAATACATGTTATTACAGGTAACACCATGCAATATGTTATCTATCTCCAGTTGGTGGAATCAAAGAAGTCCACGTTTTCCTCTGCCTTTCGGTCTTAGCTAACACACAGAAAGAAAAGGCTCGCGGAGAGAAAAGGCAAAGAGGGAGGATCAGAAACATAGGGGACACCCCCCATATCTTTTCACGCAAGACGCCCGGGTGGTTGTGGGGAAAGGGACAGGGGAAACCGAGGCGCTCGGCTACCCGAGCGCAACCCTGAATGCGTCGAGTTCTAAGCCTGCGGCGTGGCAGAAGCTGAGAAGCCATGCCTGGGGCGCAGAAGCCTGCGTTTCTGGCCGCGCCTGGAATTGGCTCCCCGCCCCCCTGCTCTGGCCACGCACCGGGGCGTGGGTGGGATCTCTCTTGCTTCACCACTGGGCACTCGCCGTGCGCTCCGAGCTCTAAGAGACTCCCTCGGCTTCATCTGATGGCGGGGCTCGGTCCCGGGACTTCGCGTGGCCAGGCTGGGGGGCTGCAGGTGCCGGGCGCGCCAGGGAGAGAGACCCAAGAGGCGGCCTGGCTTCCCCGCCCGTCTGCAACTGAAACGCTTCGAGCGTCCGCCAGATAGGCCAGAAAGGTCCCCAGCGTCCCCCAAATCTCAGCCCTGGAGTGCGTGGGATGGGCGCTTGGCTGCGCGCCGCGCGGCTGGGAATGCGAAGGGAAAAGGAAACGCGACTGGCAGGGGGTCGAAAACTGTCTGTTTTCTTCGCCGTCGCTCCCTTTGCGGATAGCCCCTCTGTCAAAGCTCATAACCAGCGACCTCTGTCAAAGCTCGTGCCCAGAGACCCCAGTTTTCTATTAAAGGGTTCAGACTTCCAGTGAAAAAGCACCGCCTCCCCAGCTTCCAGGTCCGCTGGAGCAGCTACTCACAAATTGTATGCCCCCAGGCAAGTTTTCTTGACTACTCTCTGCCTTGGTTTTCCTATCTGTAAGATGGGGATGACAAAAGCACCTACCTCTGTGGGGTGGTAGCTAGGGTTAAATGGAATATTGTCGGCCAAGGGCTTGGACCAGCTCTAGCTTGTAGAGCAGTCCATGTCTGCTATGGTTATCCCAAACAAGAATGACCAGCCTGAACCCAGGACTGGGATTTAGGGTGGAGTTATGGGGCCCAGCTTCCTCCAAAGAGACTCATTCTACAGGTTCAGCGGCTGAGGCGTGCACCGAACGCTGTCCACTCGCTTCCCCCCAAGCCACACAGTATCCCCATTCCAACACCTACCTGGAAGCCTTCCCCTCAAAGAAAACGCCCCACACCCGGCACCATTCACACATCCTTAACTCCTCCACTGGGAGGCCCGCAGTTTAGAATGCCAGGATTCAAATTCCCGGGCTACCAGTGTTAGCTGTGTGCCTGTGGACAAGGGCCTTCATCTCGCCACGCATTGCTTTACCCTTCTGTAAAATGGGTTGTTAAAAAACGTTTTAAGGTGCTGATTTTAACAGATCGCACCGATAAAGCAGAGAGTCTGGCCTATGGTCACCTGCTGCTTCTTTTATTATTTTCCTCCTTTGTCTGTGGACTGGAAGATAAACTATTCTAGCAAAGTCAACCCCAAATGGATGGAGACATGATGCCGGCTGCTCTTTGCTCCCCCTAGAAACCCCTTTCCTGTGGACTCCTTGTAACCTGCGGGAGGAGGGCGTTTCACGAAGTTTCCCGGACCCTGCCGGGTGGTTAAGCAACCCAGGCCAACTAGGACTTGGGGGCCTCCTCAACAGCAGCCCTCTATGGTTGATCCTGCTTTGCCCTTGTCCTCACAATTTGTAGATGCCGCCAGAGGCCCTCGGGGGTCCGCAGCGTGAGGCTCCAGATGCTGTCTCTTTGGGAACCCCCAGTTCAGGGTGCCTTCTCCAGGAGCTAGACCCCTGCGGGAGGTGTCCGACCATTCACTCAGATCCTCCGTCGTCGGACTTTTAACCAAGTGTTGGAGAACAATACCTAAACTACCTAAACTAAACAACCCCCCTCCCTTTTTTTTTTTCTTTGACAAATAACCAGCCGAACGGCAAAATCCCGGCGGGAGGCGGGAGGGCGAGGAGGCCTGGGAAAAACAGAATGCTAATGGCGGCCTGGAGGGGGCGGAAGGCGCACCCCTGCCCCGGCGCCCCCGGCCGCCTGCCTTTGAAGTGCACCTTTGCAGCCGCGCTCTAGGGGAGGGCGCAGGATTCCACCGCCTTCCCCCACCCCCTCCATCCCGCACTGTTCTTGAAAGAAGCTGAAGGAACAACTGGGGACTCCCCTCTCAGATTCTGACGGACTCACTCCTGCTTCCCACTTGGAGTTCGCGTTGTCTTTGACCTGTTTGTTCCTGGCCTCCAGCCGTCAGACTGGGAATCTCTGGGAGAGAAAGACTGTGGTTCATGCATCCGCACTGAGCCCCAGTATGTAGTAAGAGGGCAAAAAGTGAGCTCAGCAGAAGTGTGATGGGGAGTAATGGGAAAGCCTTTCGACCTTCCTATATGCCAGGTGCCGTTGTAATTAATTGCTTTACATTCTCTATCCTACTATTTATTACAAGTGGGAACTGGGGACGGAAAGGTTAAGGAGCTCGCTCAGACTCACAAAGCTAGCAACAAGGTAAAGCCACAAATACATACAATTCTGCACACAACGTTCTGCTTTTCTCGCAGCTTGTGGAGTGACCTCTTTGCTTTCCTTATTCCGTTGCCCTTCCTGTCTCCCTCCCTCTCACTCAATCATTCGTGGTTATCTTGGGGGCTTAATGCTTTCCGCAGAAAGCGTTCTGCAGTCTCCCCCACCAAGACGTCCCCTCTCCCCTTTGCTCACGTGGGGCCTGGATAGGAGATTCCAGCTGACCCCGTCCCATTGAAACCTTGGTCAACAGGATTGGATTCTGCCCACCTGTTGTGTGGACATCCTGCCACACCTGTACCACAGAGGTGCCTTCAACAGAAGGTGTTTCGACAGAAACATTAATTTCCAGAGGCTCTGCCAACTCTCTTAGTGATGTGCAAGTGATTGATGTTCAGGATATTTCAGGATATTTCAGGATATTTCTCCTTGGCTACATGTGGGTTGCTCCCAGTAACAGCTGTTCTGCAGCACTAACTTTTCTGTTTTCCTGTGGAAGCATGTCAACACTGACGTGCACACGAAAAGCCATGCGATAAGAACTTTGGGTTAGAAAAGTTCCAGAAAAGACTTTTTAAGCCTTCAAAGGTCTTAAAAAGATGAAAATGCCAAGTCCATCAATTTAGGAAGACCTGTGTTCCCTTTTCCTTTAGGAGGAATAAAAAGCATCTTCACTTTAGTCTTCGTGGCTATAAAGCCTGAATCCTGGCACTGTCCTTGGGCTGTTTTATCTGTTCTAGTTTACAGATTTAGTAACTCTTTTCTTTCAGTTAACAGATGAGCACCTACTGAGTGTCAGGGCTTTCCAGGTGCAAAAGTAAGCAAGACAGGTGGAATCCTGTATAACTCTTTCATATTTTAATGAAGGAATAATTAGCCAAACACTCCCCTAATTTATTTCTGAGAGCATTTTACTTTATTTACTTTGCACTATGTGGCTTTCCTGTTATTGATGTGACTCTGTGTATTCCATAAATATGAATACAATAATAAAACAGCACTGAAATCCAGGAATTCATTTGGAGTTTAAAAAAATACTTTCATAAAAAATTCTCAATTCAATGTTTAAGAAAAGATCGCTTATTTTTTTTGTAATAAGAGACCTTGGGCATGTTTCTCACCTTCCTCTCCAGGATTCCCCTACCTTGTCCTATTTTAACAGTGAACTACAATTGCATTTAGCAATCTAAATGCATACATAGATTGGTGGCTAAGATAACAGTTTAAATTTGTCATGTTTGTTTGAAAAACTACAGTGAGTTTCATGTAACCCTTTGCCTCACGCATTTGTGGACCTGGTGATTTTTTGTTTTGTTTCGTTTTTGGTTTTGTTTGCTTTTTTGCTTTTTGTTTGTTGTTAAGCAAGTGATCAGTCTATCTCAGTACCATGGTGAAATACAGATTCTTATAAAGTGAAAGTGTTGGTGGGGGTATCTTGCTGTTGTCAACAGAACCAAAACTACTTGTCCTCGCCAAAATGTTTTATCTTCCAGGACGTTTTCTTTAAAAGAAAAAAAAAAAAAAGTGAAACCCGCACAACCTTACGGTGATGAAAGCTCCCTCCCCCTTCGGAAAAGCTCGGGGGAGATGGCAGATCTGGCCAGCAGAGAACAAAGGGCCAAAGAGTTAACCTGAGATGGTGAAATAAAATGTAACATCAACAAAGAAAAGGCCATAGATAAATAGTCAAAGGACCAGCTCACCACAAAACACCCATTGACGTTTTCCCAGAGTCCAGGCGAAGCGCGGTGACCGGGTAATGTTGGAATGTTTTCCTAGGGTTAAAAGGAGATCCAGCAGCAATGCTGCCCAGAATTTACAAAGTGTTTGAATAACACGGACGGTGTTTTGATAACACATTTTTAGTGGGGGTGAAAATAATAGAATTTATTGGGACATTTATATGGGCCCCCTCGGTTGTGTGTAGAGGGGGGCAGGGCAGGAGAAAAACCGTATATCACTGCACTCATCTATAACTCAGCCCTGTTACTTATTCCTATGTGCGCATATGCATTTGATGTGTAACAGTCTTGAGGCCAAATGCTGCTTCGCAGAGCTGCTTTTAAAAGATCAATGCACTGGTAGTGGTTACCTTTAAGGGGGGAGAAGTGGGTAAAGATGTCCCCTGGCCAGGTTGGCAATAACTTTGTGTTACCGGGATGAGAGAGAGGGTGGCACGACATTGGTATGAGTGCTCGAACCAGTAGAGCGGAAGATCTTCCGTAGGCTCACACATAGGCTTGGCCTTGGCCTCCTTGGAGCCTTCAAAGGTCAGGCGCGTGCTCCATCTCAGGCTGAAAGGGCAAGATGTGAGTTAATCCAGCCGGCATTTGGGCCTGGGGTTCCAAGGGGTCTCCACGTTTCCTCCCCAGTGTTGATGTTTTTGTTCAGTGTATTCCAATACACTGTCAGTTGAGCCACATAAAACCAGGCACCTTTCAATAAATGTCTCATTTGGATTTCATGAAGCTTGGGGTGTAATTGAAATCAAACAGCAAACAGGCTGCAAGGGGCTGTTATTCGCCCACCCAATCTAAGGAGGGTGTTGCCTGACTCATTCACTGAAGCCACTGCCTTAGCTTTCTTTTCTCTTCCTATTGCTAGAAAAGAGTGCTTGGACTTTAAAGTTTGGCTGGGATATGTGAAAATATTTTCTATGTCTCCTTCCCTGATTGTAAGTAAAACTGAAGCAGCAAAAGAAAATTCCTTCCAAGTCGGGAAATCACAGGTTGGCTCATCTGTAACTCTCCAGGCATTTAGACTAGTATATTCCATGTGTAATAATAATAATGCCATTAGTTAATCAATACAGGAAAACCATCCAATGAGATTTCTTGATCTCTGAGTTGTCAGGAAAAAAAAAATCACCTTTAGTTGAAACAGCATTTTCCATTATGTTTAAAAAGGAATTTGAAATATATGTTTACGAATATAATATAAATGATGTATCTGTTTTCCGTGGTCCCCAAATTCCAGGTCCCAGAGCAGTTTTGTGGAGCCTGAATTTTGATTCTCTTTGCATTCCTCTTTCTCTCTCCATCTCTAAAGTGTGTTAAAATTTGAGTAAAATGATAGATGTACTGGGGAGGTGGGGAGATATCAACAGCAACTTCCTGACCCAGGAGTCAACACCAATCTTGACCACACATACCGTGGATACATTTAAGAGGTAGGTAGCACTCAGAATGAGCCCACGCGCTTTCAAGAGCTTGCTTTGGGGCTGGAATAAAATCAACCCTTTCTGATGTGGCGCGGGGGACAGCTGGCCCGCGTTATTTGCGCCAGAGTGGGTCGGAACGATGCCTGTTGCCTGCGATGGCACTTTGCCACGCGCAGCGCTTCCCTGGCCGCCTCGAAAGCAACTTGAAGGGACACAGAGGCCCGCTTTCTCTCTGCCACAAAGCGCGAAACTGCGATCTACCCCTAGCCACCCTATCTCCAAATAACGTGCGATTCGATCTCACCCCTGCTTTTCCTTCAAACATCCTGCAGCTCAGGTGAAGGCCAAGGCTGACGCGGAGACTCCCCGGGGCCGTAAGCAGGTTCCCCAACCCTCCGCTAGGTCGCCAAGCCGCCCAAACCGCGCAGCCCCTTCCTTTCCTGTTCTCGCGTCCCCCTCACGGGGTCTCCACTTTGAAAATCATCAAGTCTTCAAAAAGCATAAAGTGCTCGAAAAATTCAATTCTTCAAGACTTCCCTGGCTCAAAATAAAACAAAAGCCGGGAGGTGGGAGTGGACGGCGGTGTGGTCAGAACCGAGAGCCACGCCAAACCCGAATTCAAAACTAGCGGGACGAAATGCCAGGCGCGCTGGCCTGAGCGCGCCCTGGGCCAGCTTTCCAGGGATCTGTTCCGGGCCGCTCTGCCCAGGACCTGCGGGGCCACCTCGCTGGCCCACTCGCTTCACGTGCTCCATTCCCACTGGCTGTGTCCTGACCCTGAGAACCTTCTCTCGCCCCCGGTTTTCACCACCAAGGAAAACTGATAAATTCCCTGGAGCGTCCGAG
Organism: Herpailurus yagouaroundi; assembly: GCF_014898765.1. Classification (NCBI taxonomy): domain Eukaryota; kingdom Metazoa; phylum Chordata; class Mammalia; order Carnivora; family Felidae; genus Herpailurus; species Herpailurus yagouaroundi. Next base: position 15,050,342 of record NW_024412400.1, read on the forward strand.
TGTATCACGGACCATCTCGCTCTCTAACCCAGACGTGCCGAAGTTGGGGCTGCTGTGGTTTGAACCTAGGCCGGAAAGCTCCGAGCCGTTCTGCACGGGCGTGTGCGCGCCGCAGAAATCCTGCAGCCGCCTCATCTGTTGTGGGCTCAGAGTTTCCCGTGTGATCGCGTTCGGTTGGGGAAGCAGTGTCCCGACATCTCAGCCGGAAAATGCGCTCCCGGAGCGATTACAAGCCGCGTCTGTAATTGCTTATTAACAGCGAATATTCATGCTTCTCCTTTTCCGCAATGAAACGTGCCTCCCCCCTTTTCGGTAATAAAACAATGAAATAAGACGGCACCACTCTTGACTCTACTGTCTGCGGAAACGCAAGGGAGAAACAGGCAGCTGGGGCAAAAGGGCTTAATTCAATATCAAACTGATTATTTCACTAATTATTCTACCTTCTGTGTTGCGCCGCGGAGCAGAGGCGCAGGGAATCTCAACCGCACTGCTGCTGGGGAACCTTTGTTTCTCGGTGCCAGGCCCAACTGAAGATGGTGGAGGGAATCCAGGATTCAGGGCAACTGAGCTGCGTGGATTTTAAATTGTGGGGAGTAAAAGTGCTTGACGCGCGTTTGAGGGTGTCCCCAGGACCCCACCCCACCAGGGCTTCTGGTTCATAAGCTGGTCCTAGAGGATGGCCATGTGCTCTCTCTCGCCGTCCCTGGAATCCCAAAAGCGGAGCGCAAGGTTCCTCTTCACAAACCCTTCCCAATGAATAAAAGGGTGGGACCGAACAAAAAGTGGTTCCCGTGTGTTGAAGGCCGGGGAACCCTCCCCTATCTGGAGAAAAGTGTGCCTGAAGCCACAGCCCCTGACCGGGAAAGAGACCTCGCTTCGGCCTCTCTCCGACTCGTCCCAGATCCCCCCGCTCGGGGACCGGCGCCTCCCTGCAAGCCATCAGCTTGCGTTGCCTTTCTGGTGCCAGCCTCTAAAACCTGCTCCCGCCCCCGCATCCTCCGCTCAGGCTGCTGAGATGACTTCGATGCTTAGAGTGGACCCCGCTACGGAGACCCCCCAAATCCTGTTCCCCCAAACTCTAGCAAAATATGGACACAACGACTGCTTCTCACAGTAGGACAGAGTCTCTGGGAAGAAAAAAAAAAAAAAAAGACTAAAGGAAAAGAAAGTCGCAGGCGACTTGATCCAATTAGTAAATGCCTAATTGAATTAGTGTCACCTCCATCAGCCAATAGGAGGGTCCTGGGCTGTGGGGCAGCGAAGCCCCTCCCTGGCCTCACGTATATAAAGCAGCCAATGACAGCCTGCAAGTTTCCAAGTGGTCAACTTGACGGACAGTTGGGCAGTCGAGAAGGGCAGAAAGGACAGCGCTGGTGGGTGGATGGGGCAGAGATATTAGTCCTCTTCTTCCTGGGTGTGAGTGAGGAGGCGGACGGGGATCCCGAGAGGCAAGGAGGACAGAGAAGGAAAAGGAGAGTGCTCTTCGGTCAATTGCCACCTCCTGCCTTCAAACTCAGCGAGTTTTCCTTGCGGCAAGCACGCTGGGGTCGGGGCGCGCGAGTGCGCGCCTTAGCCGCCCGCGTGCAGCCAGGTGGGTAGCCCCAGCACCGGAGGAAGGGGAAGTTACCTTCCCCTCGGAAGAGGGCGCTGGCTCCCCCATCCTGCCTTTATATTAAGGCCGCGGGAGGAGAGGAAGCAGCCAGCTGCCGTCTGCGCTTTGCAAAGCATGCAGTTAGGGGAGCAGCTCTTGGTGAGCACGGTGAACCTGCCCGGCGCTCACTTCTACCCGCTAGAGAGCGCGAGAGGCGGAGGCAGCGGGAGCGCAGGCCACCTCCCTGGCGCGGCCCCCTCGCCTCAGAGGCTGGACTTAGACAAAGCGCCCAAGAAGTTCCCTGGCAGCCTCTCGTGCGAGACTGGGAGCGGGGAACCCACAGCAGCCAGCGCGGGGGCCCCCGCGGCCATGCTCAGTGACGCCGACGCCGGGGACGCCTTCGCCAGCGCCGCGGCAGTGGCCAAACCCGGGCCCCCGGACGGCCGCAAGGGCTCCCCCTGCGGGGAGGAAGAGCTGCCCTCTGCCGCGGCCGCCGCCGCCGCCGCCGCCGCCGCGGCCGCCGCCGC
>NW_024412400.1:15052862-15124503 GCF_014898765.1 Herpailurus yagouaroundi
GGCGCGGGCGGCGGCGGCGGCGGTGGCGGCGGCGGCGGCGGCGGGGCAGGCGGCCCGGGCGCCTATCAGTACAGCCAGGGGGCTCCGCTCTATGGGCCGTACCCTGGGGCTGCAGCTGCGGGTTCCTGCGGAGGACTGGGGGGGTTGGGGGTTCCTGGTTCCGGCTTCCGTGCCCACGTCTACCTGTGCAACCGGCCTCTGTGGCTCAAGTTCCACCGCCACCAAACCGAGATGATCATTACGAAACAGGGCAGGTGAGCGCAGCGCCGAGGGGCCCCGAGGTGAATGACAAGTGAGTGACTGTGTGGTCCTGGGGAAGGCTGGGGGGTGAGGGAGCCGTGCCCGTTCGTTCCGCGCTTGGCTTGGAAGAGTGTTTTTCCGCGCGCATCTCCAAGCCGGGGTCCCTGCGAGTCTGCGCACCGCCTTGTGTGCGGTGGGTGCTAACGTTACAGCTGTTTCCCCCACCCCCACCCCCACCTTCCCCCCACCCCCACACCCTCCCTTCCCCTCCCCTCCGGTCACTCTCACCTGGACTGGCGAGAAGGAGGCGGAAATGGAAATGGGGGCTTGTCCACAAAGCTGGATTTACTAGCTGTTCCCTGCATACCGGCGGAGAGCCGCGGATGGGGAAAGGGAGCAGGGGTTGGCTTCCTGAGCGCAGTAGATGGGCTCCCGCAGTTTAGGCGCCACAGTCGCCGTGGGGCGCCTGAAGGAGATGGGCGTTGGAGGGTGGGTTGGTCGGGGTGGTTGGTTAGGCAGGCCCTGGAGCCAGACCTGGTGGGGTTCCGGGCGCGAGAAAGTTCTGATACACTTCCAACTGCTAATAGTGGGTACTAACGGGGAAAGCGAGGCGTGGGTGCTGGGAGAGGGGCGCTCAAGCGGAACTTGGAGCCTGACGAGTAAAATCGCAAAAATTTTAAGACGAACAACTGACTGTCGTTCTCTGGTACTTGTACGTAGAAAAATGAAAGAGTTTTTCACATCCTGGAAGAAAAATTAAGGACTTGAGTGGGGAGAGAGGGAACTGGGGAAATACTGACTTTGGGGTCGATTGTCTCCGAAAAGAGATGTTCCAAGAGTTGCCAAGTCAGAAATATTTTGCAGAATAAGGGCCACGTTATGTGGCGGTTTTCTGTTCTTTCTGTAGACTTCTAAATGTCCTGCTCCGACCTACCCCCAGGTGGCCGCAAACCCGGCCTGGAACGGGCCTGCTCCCGGGCGTCCGAATGTAAATTGTTTTCCCTGGTTCTATTCCCCCGCACAGGCGCATGTTTCCTTTCTTGAGCTTCAACATAAACGGACTCAATCCCACTGCCCACTACAACGTGTTCGTAGAGGTGGTGCTGGCGGACCCCAATCACTGGCGATTCCAGGGGGGCAAGTGGGTGACCTGTGGCAAAGCGGACAATAACATGCAGGGTGAGGAGAGAGGAGGCCCGGGCAGGGAGGAGCGGGCCAGCGGGGGGACCCTGGACTCAGATAACTCCCATTTAAATCGAATACTTCCCCCTGATCTGCAGAGGTGTTAGTATGAGTTTCTTTATATTGTTTGAATCTGGAGAGAGGGAGAGAATTGCCAAGCCACGATTTCTTGCCTGTCAATATCAACTTTGGTCCTTTTACCGTACCCTGCTCCTTCCACCCCTCCCCTACCAATTCCTACTAAATCTCCCCTACCCCCCACCCTCTGTCCCGGGGTGGGGGTGGGGTGGGGGCAAGGGCTCCAGTCTTTGAAGCCTTGAGAAAGCCCTGCCAAGGTCGAGTCCACCCATGAAAACCCAGCCACTTTCCATCAGACGTGGCCCTTCCATCTTTAGAAGGCCCCAAAATGACCTTCAAGAGACACCTCCTGGTGGTTCTATTTTTATATTTTGAGCTAGCATTAGATGACTGCCTTGTCCAGGGAAGTCTGGAGGCACAGGCGCCCTGGGTGGGCTGTGGGTGGAGTCTAGTTGGAGAGCTAGCACAGGGAAAACTAGGCTGGAAGAGTAGCTCTTAAATGTTGCCCAGAGGTAACAGACATCCCTCCCCGTGTGTCCATTTGTAATCAGCCCTGTATGCTTGGGTTTTGTGTTTTGTTTCATTTTCTCTTAGGCAACAAAATGTATGTTCACCCAGAGTCTCCTAATACTGGTTCCCACTGGATGAGACAGGAGATTTCTTTTGGGAAATTAAAACTCACCAATAACAAAGGCGCAAACAACAACAACACCCAGGTAGAGTGACAGGGGATGGGCTGTCTTCTGGCGATAGATCCCTTTCCTAACGAGTTTCCGTACCCTTCACTGTGTTTGTAATATGTGCACTTGTTCCCTGTTTGCTCGCCTATTTCTAACCTTTTTTTTTTTTTCTTTTGACCTTTCTCATTTTCACTAGATGTCAGTAACAGTGAATTGACCGTTAGGAAAAGAAATACTAAAAGCTTTGGGGGACTTCATAAACTAAGAGGAAAGAGTGTTTATCAAATATGCATGCCAGGCTGTGTTTTTAGGTTTCAAAAGCAGCAAGGATAAGATCTGAAAAATGACAATAGAAAAATGTCGCGGTCGTGGGGAGCAAGCGGGAGTCCCATCGCAAAACTATGTAGTTTGTCAAGATTTACTTTTGCTGAGCCTCTAAGAGACTTCTGGGATTTGGCGACACTTTTTCTGTACCATTTCCAGATGATAGTCTTACAGTCTTTACACAAGTACCAACCCCGGCTGCACATTGTTGAAGTTACAGAGGATGGTGTGGAGGACTTGAATGAGCCCTCAAAGACTCAGACCTTTACCTTCTCGGAAACACAGTTCATTGCAGTGACTGCCTACCAGAACACTGACGTGAGTGTCCCCACTGTCCCAAGAACCTCTACAGCCAGGTCCGGTGTGATAACGCACTCAACGACTATTTTTTCTCCCCTATCTAGATAACTCAACTAAAGATTGACCATAACCCCTTTGCAAAAGGCTTCAGGGACAACTATGATTCGTAAGTGCAACTTTTGTTCATATTTGTATGGTCACCTTTGAACAGGATATATATAACCAGACACTTTCAGAGAACATTCTAGGAAGAGTTTTCATCTTTGGGATTTTTATCTATTTTTATTTTTTGCATAGTTTTCCCTCAGCTAATCTTGCTTTAGAATTTTCACAGAAGGGTTTTGTTAATTTCTAAAGGAAGGTTAAGGGCTGAAAAATGAGGAGCTTTTTTTTTTTTTAACACTTGAGTGGAGATTTGAAATTTTCATAATCTGCATTTATATACCTTCCTTTTCATGTGAGCCAACTTTTTTTTTTATCCTCTAAGGAACAGGTATTATTACTCCCCTTCTTTTATTATTATTATTATTATTATTATTATGATCATTTTACATAAGAAAAACTGAAAACTAAGAGGATGTAATTTTCACCTTAAACAGCAAGACCCCACAATACTTTTTAAATTTGGAATTTCTAACACCACAGCCAGTGCCCCTCCCCTGACATTGACGAAGGAGAGTTGCACCTTCTTTAACTCCCAGCACTTAGAAAGGTGGATTCTCTATAGTTTCAGTCCTTAAATGCTTGGCAGGAAACTTTTCCCCCATGAGCCAAGAGTCCAGCGGAAACGGGCCAATGTGCCTCCTACCTCCGTCCCTCCACTCCAGCAGACCAGTGCTCCCAGTGCAACCCACTAAGTGAGCCTTTTTGATTTCTGGGAGGTGGTTATTTGGGGCAACATTAGGGTTTTTTTTTTTAAGTGTTTCTCTTTATATTGTAGCATGTACACCGCTTCCGAAAATGACAGGTTAACTCCATCTCCCACGGATTCTCCTAGATCCCATCAGATTGTCCCTGGAGGTCGGTACGGCGTTCAGTCCTTCTTCCCGGAGCCCTTTGTCAACACTTTACCTCAAGCCCGATATTATAATGGCGAGAGAACCGTGCCACAGACCAACGGCCTCCTTTCACCCCAACAGAGCGAAGAGGTGGCCAACCCTCCCCAGCGGTGGCTTGTCACGCCTGTCCAGCAACCTGGGACCAACAAACTAGACATCGGTTCCTATGAGTCTGAATATACTTCCAGCACCTTGCTCCCATATGGTATTAAATCCTTGCCCCTCCAGACGTCCCACGCCCTGGGGTATTACCCTGACCCAACCTTCCCTGCCATGGCAGGGTGGGGAGGTCGAGGTTCTTACCAGAGGAAGATGGCCGCTGGACTCCCATGGACCTCCAGAACCAGCCCCCCTGTGTTCTCTGAAGATCAGCTCTCCAAGGAGAAAGTCAAAGAAGAAATTAGCTCTTCCTGGATAGAGACACCCCCTTCCATCAAGTCTCTCGATTCCAATGATTCTGGGGTATACACCAGTGCTTGTAAGCGAAGGCGGCTGTCTCCTAGCACCTCTAGCAATGAAAATTCTCCCTCCATAAAGTGTGAGGACATTAACGCCGAAGAGTACAGCAAAGACACCTCAAAAGGCATGGGGGGGTATTATGCTTTTTACACCACTCCCTAAAGAGTTACTTCAACTTCGTAAAAATGAGCTAACTTTTTGCAGATGGACTTGGTGGTGTTTTTTGTTGTCTTCTTTGCCTAGGTTTGCCAAAAAGACGTTTGCATTCCACCATGATGCATCCTGTTTTGTGCAATCCTCTAAAAGAAGGTGCCAAAGCTTTTTGATTGCTGCAGGTAACTGAAACAAGCCTGGCAATTTTTTGTTTCTTTTTTAAATAAAATTACGGAAGGACTTTAAAGTGTTTTAAAATTCCAAGGTTATTTGAGGTTCTGGATCTATTTATTGGAGGCACTAAACATTCAGAGAATCGGGCTGTGAAGATTGAGTGCTGAGCGCTATCCGATGAGTTGAAAGCCTCGGTTCTCATTTCTATTTGTGAATCTGTAAGCAAAGAGAATCCCAGAGTGGTAAGATGTTTTGCTTCTGGAAGAAAAGGGCTGGGCCTTAAGCTTCAACAAGGGACTTTTTGCTGTTACTTTCTGCTGGGGACAAAAGATGCTAGGCCTAGGAGGTGAGAAAAACTTTCCTGAAGGTGCTGGTTTTACCTGACTTGGATTCCTCCTAGGCTTTGGAAACAAGCCATGTTTGCCCTAGTTCAGGATCGCCTCACTTGCCAGGCCTCTGCTGCGTGCCGGGGTGGCCAGTAGGACTCAGGAGAGGGCAGGCAAGAGGGAGTCGCCAAAAAAGAAAAAAAAGAGAGAATTTTAAAGTGTACAATTTTGTGTGTGCTTAGATACACCGTAGAATAATGTGGGATATATTGTACAAATAGTCTACATACGTGTCTGAGATCATGTAACATTGGTGCTTTGGCTTTGTAAAGAATTTCCAGATCACCTGACAACAGTTGCAGGGGCAGGGGGATTGGTTCTCTCATCATCCCTGATGTTTGGGAATATTCTGTTTACTTCTTAGATAGTTAAGAATGTATTCAGCTACTCTGTACTAACTTGAAACGTGTTTAAGGAAAACTATCTCACCCTCTTGCCATCCCCCTACCCAACTCGGTAATGTGAAGAAACTAAAACCTGATGCCACAGCTCCTATAGGCTTTTTAGAGATCTTGGATTTTTATGTACAGTCTTAGTCATTTTTAATAAATGTGGTTCATTAAGGGAACCGGCATAGCTCCGTCTTCTGTACAGTTCTACTCTTTGTTCTAAAGACCTTATTTTGCTTCTTCCTCCACTCTTCTCCAGCATGAACACTGTTCCCCTCCCTACCTCCCCCAGCCCCACCCCCATGTTCTAGAATCTGTAAGTGGACACAGTAGTCATGAGGGGGTGGGATTGCTTTTGTTTATCTTCTTCTTTTTTTTTTTTTTCCTTGAAGATGAATGGGGTTATTTCCTCGCCCCACTGGGAAGTCTGGACAATGGGTATTGGGCCCGTGGGGGTGGGGAGGAGGGGAGGATGTAGAGAGGCTGGATTGCCTATGCTGGGCCCCAGCCTGGAAAAACCTCAGCCCCCCAGCCCGTGGGTTCCCGGACCTGCCTGGGCCAGGGACCACTTCGTTCTCTGCGCCTTTTCCTAGGCTTTCTTGGGGCCACCCATCCCTGGACCCATGTGGGCTCCCCGGGAACCCCCGCGGCCCCTGGAGCGCCCACGAGTTACTGGTCCCTGAAGCGCGGCGGGAAGCGGGGCCGCCCACGGCTCAGTTTCTGCTCCGACCTGCGGCTTTTTTTTCTACGCGGAGCCCCGAGGCGCACCCCCGGCCGCGGGCGGCTCGCCTGGGTCGCTGCTGGCTGGGGCGCTTTGCGGGCCGCCAAACTTGGCCGGCGACTCCGGGGACGCTGGGGCTGCGGCGCGGGCTAGGGACGCGCGCGACGCTTACAAAGGAGGATTCCAGTCGTCCCGTGCAGTGCCGCTCGACGAACAGCAGCCTGGGAGCGGTTCGCCCAGAGTTTAGCTCCGTTTCTTTGCCTCCCATTCCCCAGGAGGGCGAAGGCCACCCCGTCCCCTGGCTGAGCCTCGGGCCCGCCGAAACGTTAAACCCAGGAGTGGGGCGGAGGGCCCTTTGTCCCCCCCCGCCAGACGTCCCGCCAGGCTTATCAGCAGACGGCTTCTTGCCCGGCTTGCAAACCTTTCCAGCCCCTTCCTGACCCTCCCGGGGTAAAGGTCTGGCCAGGAGGGTCTTTCTGCTAAACTGCGTGGCGCGGAAATGCAGCCGCTAAGAGGATTAGCCGCTGGGAGGCGAGCCATCAGCCGGGACCTCCTCCTCTTCCGCGCCCAATTAAGGCCGCCAGGAGCCTCCCCCCACTTTCCCATTCCCTGCACCCTTCGTGGGCCCGACTTCTTCCCGCGCCAACCGTGGCCTTGGGGACCCGGCCTCTAGCCCCACGTGTCTACGATGGTGCTTGTTCCAAACGCTTTGCCAAAGCCCCCCGGAATTTGACGACGCTAGAAACGAAAGCTTGGAATCTGTTTTATGCACACTTAACGGTGGAGGACGGCGTCAGACTCTGGCGGGAGGACTCGCAGCCCCCCCCCCCACTTGGTCAGCGCCCCCCGCCCCACCCCGAGGAACCGTAACGTATTGGGAGATGCGACGGGATCGCGAGGGACGGCACTCTGCCCTCTAGAAAGCCGGAAGATGCTAATCACCGCCGGGCTGCAGCAGACTCTGGCCCCGGTCTATTTCGAGTCCTGTATATTTTTGCACCGCACGTCAAAAAGAACCTGGTACTTGTGAAAAGTCCCTCACAGTGTTTAATAGAAACGTAAGTGGCTGAGTGGCCCCAATTAACACCTTGTGATAAGGCATTCCTAAGATGGAGTGTCAGACTTCAAATTGTGAAGAGATGTATCTAATTAATCCTCCCGGGATGACACCGATAAACAAGCCTCTATTTAAATAAAGATCAAGGGCTCGGCGCCCCGTTTGTTGACATTCGCCGCCAGGGTCCCCGCGTTTGCACCCGGGCGGGCGGCCTTCCCGGCGCAGGGTGGAGACCCTTGGCCTGCGGGGCTGCTGCTCCGCCGGGGTGCGCTTCACCTCGGTTCCTGCCCCCAGACAAAAGCGCACAGTGAAGCGAAGAAACCCCCACGAACGCCCAGAGGAAAACGAAGGGCCTAAAGGACCCTACTCCGAGGTGGAAATGCTGTTGTTTGCCATTTTCCACGCTGTCCTTTACCTACTCACAATAAAAAAAAAAAAAAAAAAAAAAAGGCAAACAAACAAACAGCCCTCTCCTAGACCCTGGAAGGGTTGCTGATTGGGGAAGAACTCGGGGCTGGGCCTTCCTCCGCTCGCCACTCAGCCCCGGCACGCATTCTCTCCCCGTGGTCCCAAGATTCCTTCTCGGTGCCGAAGCTGCGAACTCCGCTGGCCCCTCGGGTAGCTTTCCTGGGGGTGGGGTGGGGGGCGGCCCGCTGGGAAAGGCAGGAAGAGTAAGTACGAAAAGGGGTGCGCGGGGGCGGGGGGGGGGGAGGAGGCCGCGGACCCGCGCGCCAAACTCCGAACCAGGGCCGAGGTTCGGAGCCCTTTCCGAGTCTGCAGCAAAGCATCTCCCGACCCCGGAATGGAGACTTTCGAGCTCCAGATCAGCTTTGGATCCTAGGCTCCTGCTTTTCCAGACACCCTCGATTAGCTTTAAATCTGGGTGTAAAGGCAGACTCACGGTTTTCCCTTTCCTCCACAGTGCCTGCCTTCTTTCTGAACCAAACGACTGGGGGTGGGGGCGGGGGGGGGGGTGTGATGATGCAGTTAAAAAAAAAAATGCAGGTGTCACAAAAACGCACCGGAGTAAGAACGTTCTCGCATGCTCCTTGAGTTTAATCGAAATTGAGGCTCCAGTAGGGGCAGGAATTAAAGCCACTCATTTTCCATTGGCCTGGACGCCGGCCGCATCCCTTTTCTCGTGTTCGCGCCGCAAGGTCCCGCACTCCACTGCACGCCGACTCCAAAAGTTTGGCTTTCACTCGCGGAGATGCCGGCATCATCGGGAGGCGCTTTCAAAAGACAATTTGCAAAACGGTTGGTGAGCCCGACTGAGTCCCCTTCCATACCTGCCATAAAATCCCCATCCTTCTGTCCCCCCACCCCTCAAGTTTAGCTTTCGAGCAGGTGAGCTCCGGCCCGCGTGGACTCAGACGCGCCGAATCTGTCCACCTGCTCCCACTCTCGTCGGGGTCGCACTCCAGCGGGCGACTGGAAGAGGCCTGGGCCCAGCCCACACTGTTGGGGCTCCCCCCCCCCCCCGCGGGAACCTGAAAGCTCCTGAAACTTACGGGCATTTTTTTTTTTCCTAACATGATGGGGACTCTCACCTTGATGGCCACCGAATTTCCCTTTATTACGGCTTAAAAGAAAAATAAACCTCCTCTCCTGGAGATTCATTTACTCCTTCCCCCCTTTCTCCTTGGCCCTCGGAATCCTTTGAGCTTGGCCAAAGAAGCGCATCAAGTTCCCCGGGGGTAGGATTAGCTGCGCCACATATAGAGCAGGCCCTGGGCGATGGTCCCCAAAGGGCTTCTGAGGGATCCGTGGACCAACCCCGGAGCGCGAGTCACTGTTTATTTTAGGCAACACGGCGTGCACCCCCCCCCCACTTTAATCCCCTCACGCCCCGGCCTCCTTAAAAAGCCCTAAACTTGCTCCCATAAGCTTGTGGACTCCCATAGCAACTTCTGTCACTTTAGGCTCGCCGCATCTTTCCGCTCCCGGGCGGAGCGCCTTGCCCTTGGCCTTGGAGTCTCGCCGCAGATTCCGCGCCAAGACGCGGGAGCCTTCCTCCCCCGGGCGGCGAGCAGCCTTCGCCATCTGGTGGCCGCGGAGAGTATCTGCCCGGGCGCGCAGGGCTCCCTTCCACTCCAGAAGCCGCGGTTGTGTCGGGTCCTGAAGCGTTCGGTAAACAATTCTTTCCGTTATCCCACGCCCACTCTACCTTTTTAAAGCTTCCTGGTGTGGGGGGAGGAGCCCAGAACGTGGAATTTCTAAGACGCGGCGTTCTAGCTCTGGTCCGCGCGGCTTCCTGGCGGCAGTTGCCCTGGGCTTCCTTGAGCTTCATTCTTTTCTGCCAAGTGGGGACTGAAACAACACAGATCTCGCCTAGTAGTACCCAGGAGGGAGACATGAGACTATAAATTAGCTGCTTTGTAAACTGTCGAGGGACGCCCAGTATTCGTAGGCATTATTAATTACTGACTTTATACATGATGTGTGTTGGTGAGCCCAAATGCATTGGCAAATGAAAGATTCTTTATTAGTTCAAAAAAAAAAAAAAAAAACTACAGAAAATTTCAAACATACACCAGAGTAGAGAACAATGGACCCTCATTTATCTGTCTTCCAGCTACAAACAATCATCAACTCATGGCTGTTCTTGTTTCATTCTATAATCCTCACCTCATTCACACATCCTAGGAATTCTGACACCTAAACCACTTTCCATACATGGCCCTAAAACATGAGGATTCTTTAAAAAATAAATGTTTATATATATAATTTATCACGCCTACAGAATTAATTAACAATAATTTCTTAATATCATGAGACAGCCAAGCTTGTGTCCTTTATTGTCTCATAGTTTTTGTTGTTCTTTTGGTTTGGTTTTTTTTTTTTTTTTACAGTTGGTTGTTTTGAGTCAGGATCCAAACAAGTCCCACACATCTGGTTGATGTGTCACTTGATTCTCGTGATCAAGAAGTCTTCCCCTTGCTCTCTTCTTTTAGTTTTCCTTACAATGTACTGAAAAAGTCTGAGCATTCCTTCTAATTGTCCAGGTTCTGGATTTTGCTGGCTGCATTCTCATGGTGATAACATGATCCTCTGACCCTTGCATTTGCAATAAAGTGGTAATTAAATAGAAAGACTTGATCTGGTTCAAGTTCTGTTTTTTGATAACAGTATTTCATCGGTGATAGCATTCCACGAGGAGGCTTGTGTTGTCCGGATTGTCTTTCCTTGGGGCATGCCATTGTCCACTGAGTACTGTCCACTAGATCCGTTAATTCATTAAGGATTTGACAAAGGAAATAAATTTCAGCATATCTATTATCACCAATTATACATACATAGAAAGTGTAAGTCAATGACACTTTTTTTAACATGTATTTTTTCCCATTTTTATTAGTATATAATCGACATGTAACATTGTGTAAGTTTAAGGGGTACAACCTGATGATTTAATACGTGTATATATTGTGAAATGATGACCATAGTGAGGTTAGTTAACACTTCAATCACATGAGATAGTAACCACTTCTTTGTGTACGGGGAGAATATTCGAGATCTACTCTCTTAGCAACTTTCAGGTATGTGATACCATATTGTTCACTATAGTCATTATGCCATGCATTACATCTTCAGAACTTATTCATCTTATAACTGGACCTTTATAATCTTCTACCCTTTGACCAACATCTCCCCATTTTTCTTCTGTCCCTGCGCCCAGCTCCTGGCAAACACCATTTTGTTGTCTATTTCTATGAGTTCGGCTTTTCTAGATTCCACGTATAAGTGAGATAATATGGTCTTTGTCTTTTTCTATCTGACTTATTTCCTGTAACATAACACGCTCAAGGTCGATCCATGTTGTCACAGAAGGCAGGATTTTATTTTATTTTATTTTTTAATATTACACTAGATAGATAGATAGATTATACCACATATACAGATATATAGATACATAGATTATACCATACATATACATACATATCTCCATTCATCCATCAACGTACACTTAGGCTATTTCCATGTTTTAGCTATTGTGAATGATGTTGCAATGAACATGGGTGCAAGTATCTCTTCAGGATAGTGATTCTCAGTGACACTTTGAATGTGACAAGCAGAGTAAACCAAAAAGCCAAGGTCTCTGCCCTTTATATATCATCACAAGAAAACAGCTGTGGCCCTCTGGAGAACATGGGCCATAGAAGATTGAGTGAGTGGGGTGCCTGGGTGGCTTAGTCGGTGTTTGACTTCAGCTCAGGTCATGATCTCACGGTTCGTGAGTTCAAGCCCCGCATTGGGCTCTCTGCTGTCAGCACAGAGCCCACTTCAGATCCTCTATCACAGAGCCTGCTTCAGATCATCTGTCCTCCTCTCTCTCTGCCCCTCCTCCAAGCATTCTCTCTCTCTCAAAAATAAACATTAGCAAAAGAGAGAAAATTAAGTGAGAAAACGGACAAAGTGCATAAATTGGTAAAATTTAGCAGATGATATACTTTTATTGAAACAGTTTGCTAAACACAAGTTGCTAAGAAATCATAAAACCAGTGCATAACAAAGTGATGAAATATGTTTTTATTTGCTTTTGTACTCCCAGGGCAAACCGTCAATCTCCTAATCCCCTTACAGGTATATTTCATGAATCCATAAGGTGAAGCATCATATGCGGATCATAAGTGATAAAAACGACTATCAAAAAATCTTGATGGTTGTTCGAGGGAGGTGATGATTCCAGCCATGACAAGTAAAGAATAGTGGTTTCTACTGTTTCGTTTGGAGTGAAAGCAAGGTTTGAGGAGGGGGAGTGAGGGAGGAGGTGGGTGAGAGTCTGTGGGACTGCCAGGATTCACAGTTCCCAGCCCAGGACCGCTGGAACAGAGGTGGAAGGGGTAACTGAGAATATCATGGTGATTCTAACAAGAACAAGCATCGATTTTAAGATGGAGATGCCATTGCTATGATCCTGTCCCCTTCCTCATCCCAGACACAGTATTGGAGCCTACTCCACAGGCCACCAGGCAGGCTCCGACAGTCTGTGATTGTCACCATTTCTTTTCATAATGCCCAGTTTTAATGCCCTGAGAATATGGCCTTCTGTCAGATAGGACTTCTTCCTAAGTCCCCAAACCTATCGTCGGTCCTCGAGTCACTGCACTGGAGAGCTAGGAGGCACCTTGGAGACTGCTCTGTCCATCCCGTCATACAGAGGTAGGACAAGGGTCACAGTGCTCTGGGGCATGCCCTGCCCCCTAAGGGGTCCATTAGCTCTGCAGGATACTGTCAGTTGGACACTATACTTTAAACATAAAATATTTCAGTAAAATATTATAGTAATGGAACATAAATGTAAACTATTTAGTAATGAAAACATAACATTGTAAAGCGTAGCTTTCATTATTGTTTTTCAGGGAATGAACAAGATTTGAAATCTAAGTGGAGCAATAATTAATCTTTCTTCTTTATTTTTTGCTAAAATCTGACCCTGTCATGAAATGGCATCTATTTCTTCCTGCACTTTGACCTACACTCAGCCCTGCGGTAGAGAAGCCACAGAATCTACGTCCTGTATCCTACATATTTGCCGGTGTTCTTAATCTTGGCAGGCAGGTTTTATCTTTATCTTATGAATCTAAAATCCAACAACGTTCTCTGGAATTTTACTTCTTCCAGGATACCAGTTTTTTCCTGTGCAAAGAGAAGGTGATTGTGGGTCTAATGGATCAACTAGTTAGACTGTGTTCATCACTAACTACTTAGAAGGCTGTAGATAGAGGAGCGCCTGGGTGGCTCAGTGGGTTAAGTGTCCTACTCTTGATTTCAGCTCAGGTCATGATCTCGCGGTTTTTGAGATCAAACCCTGTGTGGGGTTCTGCTCTTGAGATTCTCTCTCTCCTATCTCTCTGGACCTCCCCTCTTCCCCCTCTCTTTCTCTCTGAAAATAAGTAAGTACATAAATACAGAAACATTTAAAAAATGGTTTAAAAAGGAAGGCTGCAGATAGGGACCACATAGCTGCTGCAGAAAAGCCCAGGGAAATGTGAATTGACGTAGCGTACAAAAATACGCACGTGCGTGCTTTTATGTGGGAGTGTGTATTTGTGCTCCGGAGCGAAATATCATTAAGCTGAGATTACAGAATATAAAATATGATTAGAATAGAATGATTTGGTGACATCTAAAATTTCCTTCAGGGATTCCTCTGCTCAGAGCTGTCAAAACAGATTGTATAACTAGACTATACCAAGGAAGGTGACCCTAGTCCTATTGATGAAATACTCTTCTGAAAGAACGTAAACAGAAGAGGGTCTCTAGGAATACAACTGAATCCTAATCTGGAGGTGGATGCCTTAAATAACTCCTTCCCATTACTCTTTCCCTTCCAGCCAAAAGGATTTAGCTTGGCGCTAAGGAAGAAAGGTTCCTGCAGGAGTCTCTAGAGAGTCAGGGCAATAATGTCCACCAAGTATATCATTGGTTTATCTATGTTTCTTAGCCCCCTTGTACTTAGGCAGGGTCATTAGAACCCAGAGAGAGAGAACAGTACGGATAAGGCCATTTGTCAGAAGCTGCAGCCTTACAAAGAGGGGCTTGGTCAAACTTCATTAAGCCAGCAACGAGGAAGCCAGTCTCTTGTCTTGCGTCCTTCCACCCTGATCCCTTGCCAGTGTCCATAATAGGCTGAACCCACTGAGAAGCCAGAGGGCCGGGCAATCTTTTGATGCAGTCATATAGGTCAACCTCCTGGGCACGAGGAAGGATGGAGAAGAGTGGAGAGTGCAAATGGCGGCAATGAGGAAGATGTGCAGCCCAGCTCTCACCCTCCCCAACCTACCCACAATGCCTTGATTACTGAGTTACATTTCTCAATTCCCTACGGTTGATTTGCAGTATTTCTAGAAAAGGTATGTCAAGAAGAGCTGGAAATATGGATTCTTATATGGAAGCTGCATTATTGCTCAGGATCGACAACTTATTTGACAACACTGAACAACCAAACACTCTTGGAAAAAAAAAAAACTTTTTAATGTTTATTCTTTTTTCTTTTTTTTTTTTTTTTTTTTTTGAGAGAATGAGGGAGAGAGACACAGAACCTGAAGCAGGCTCCAGGCTCTGATCTGTCAACACAGAACCCATCATGGTCCTGGAACCCACGAACTGCCAGATCAGTTCTGAGCCAAAGTCGGACGCTTAACAGATTGAGCCACCCAGGCGCCCCAAGATTTAATTCCAATTAAATCTGAACAATGTCAAAAGCAGGGCATCTGCTCCAAGACAAGATGGGGTAACAAGGATATGATTTATCTTTATGCCTGGAAAAAACAATTTTTAACTGAAAACCAGGCAAAATATCAGAGACATTGAACATCAGGCAGGGTGGAATAAGCATCTGTTAGAGAAGATTAAAAACACATGAGGAAAGGCCTAAGCGTGCTCCAACTTACTGCCTGGAGAGTTTTCAGGCTGCAGTTCAGGGTAGGGTTAGGGGCCCGGACAGAGCCCAGCAGTCTCCTCGAGTTGAGGACACCGAGTTGTGAAGCTGGGCTACCAAGATGGCTAGAGTCCTCGGGGCAGAGTTTCAGAAAGGAGAATGCCGCCCAGAGAAACAACCGAGAGCTGAGCAGGGTCCCCCTGAGCTCTCAGAGTGCTGATGAGCATGTGCATGTGAAGAAACTACCCGAAGCCCAGGGGAAAAACCACCCAAGAGGATAAGGCAGAGTTTCTCAACCTTAACGCTACGTTGGGACAGAGATTTCTTTATTTGAGGGGCTGCACTATAAGATGTTTAATGGCATCTTGGCTTTTCCTGACGACAGGTCAGCAGCAACACTCCCTTCCCGAGCTGTGAAAACCGAAAGTGTCTCCAGACACTTTCAAATGTCCTTTCTGGGGCAGTATTGCCCCCAGCTGAGAACCACTGGCCCTCAGCATCCCCTCTGCTGGAATAGTTCCTGTTCCCACCAGCTGGAGCACAAAACTTCATGATTCATGAGGTGTTGGGAAGAGGACTCGAAAAGGTCCTGTCTCTGTAGTGGGCTAAAGTAGCCCTAGACTAAATGCTGCTTCGGTCTTTCTAGTAAAGTCAAAGAGTAAAAGCTGACACTTAACTACATCCTGGAAGAAAGCTCAGCTATATTTATAGTAGTGAACATAACAACCAGCACATAACAAGCAAAAAATCAAAAATTTGTGGCATGTAGGGGCATCTGGATGGCCCAGTCGGTTAAGCGTCCCACTCTTGATTTCGGTTCAGGTCATGATCCCATGGTTTGTGAGTTCGAGCCCCACATGGGGCTCCACACTGACAGTGCAGAACCTGCTTGGGATTCTCTCTCTCCCTTTCCCTCTCTCTCTCTCTCTGCCCCTCCCCTCACTCTCCCTCTCTCTTTCTCTCAAAACAAATAAATAAACTTAAAAAAAATTGTGGTGGGGCGCTTGGGTGGCTCAGTCGGTTAAGCGTCTGACTTTGGCTCCCATCATGATCTCACAGTCAGAGAGTTCAAGCCCCATGTTGGGCTCTGTGCTGACAGCTCGGAGCCTGGAGCCTGCTTCTGATTTTCTGATTCTGTGTCTCCCTCTCTCTCTCTTCCTCCCCTGCTCTCACTCTTTCTCTCTCTCTCTCAAAAATAAAGATTTAAAAAAAGAATTTAAAATAAAAAAATAAATAAATACTTTAAAATAAAAAAATTAAAAAAAATTTAAAATAAAAAAATTAAAAAAAATTGTGGCACCTAAGAAAAAATACCAAACATGCAAAGTAGCACGAAAATATGATCCAGAAGAAGGAGAAAATAAAAACTGTCAAAACCAACACAAAGTGACACAGATGATGTAATTAGTAGTTAAGAATATTAATTATTATTATTATAATTTATTCCATATGTTCAAGAAGCTAAAAAAAAGTTGAACATGCCAAGTAAAGACAAAAATGATACAAAAAAGAACCAAATGGAACTTCTAGAGGTAAAAACTATAGTGTCTAAAATGAAAAATACACTGGAGATTAGTGTATTTAGTGTATTATGCCTTGCAGAAGAAAAGATTAGTGAACTTGAAGGCATAGCAGCGGAAACTACAAAATGAAACACAGAAATAAAAAAGACTAAATTGGCGGAGCCACTACAGAAAACAGTTTGGAGGGTCCTCAAAAAATTAAAAATAGAAATACCATATGATCCAGCAATCCCATTTTGGGGTATATATCTGAAAATAAGATACTAAAGTGATACCTACACCCCGTGTTCATTGCAGCATTATTCACAATGGCCAACACATGGAAACAACCTATGTGTCCATTAATGGATTAATGGATAAACAAGATATGAGATACATACACACACACACACACACACACACACACACACTATGGAATCTTATTTAGACACGAGAAAGAAGGAAATCCTGTCATTTGTAACAACATGGATGGACCTGGAGGGCATTATGCTAAATGAAACAAGCCAGACAGAGAAAGACAATTACTATGTGACAATACTTAAATGTGGAATCAAAGAAAGAAAGAAGAAAAGAAAGAAAGAAAGAAAGAAAGAAAGAAAGAAAGAAAGAAAGAAAAGAAGGAGGAGGAGAAGGAGAAGGGGAAGAGGAGGAAGGGGGGAGGAGAGGAGAGGAAAGGAGAGAAAGGAAAAAGTAAATCTTATAGAAACAGAGAGTAGAAATGTGGTTGCCAGAGGCTGACAGGCAGGGGGAATAGAAAGAGGTTTATAAAAGGATACGAACTTTCAGCTGTAAGATGAGTAAGTTCTGAGGACCTAATGTAAAGCATGGTGACTATAGTTGATATAACACTGTATTGTATAATTAAGATTTGCTAAAAGAGTAGAACTTAAATGTTCTCTCACACGCAAAAAGATAAATGGATGTGTTAACTAACTCAATGGGGGGGGTTCTTTCACAATGTATATGCACATCAAATTACTACAACGTATATTTTAAATATCTTCCAATTTTTTCTGTCAATTAATGAATAAAACTGAAACTTTTTTTTAAATACCAAAAAAAAAAAAAAAAAAGGAATAGAGCTTCAGCGAACTCTGGAAAATTTCAACGACCTCACTTACATGTAATTGGAATCAACAAAATGGTACGGAAAAAAATATTTAAAGAGATAATCATCAAATTTCTCAAATTTGATGAAAGTTATAAATCCACCAATCCAAATGGCTCGATGTGGCCAATCACAGAAACATGAAGAAGACAACAAAAAGCCTCACGTTAATCAAGTTGCTTAAAACCAATGATAACAAGGAAAATGCAAACGCAGCTAGGGGAAAGAGAAAAGACACGTCATGTACGAAAGAACAAAGATTGGAATAACGGCAGGAAATAGGTACACTGAATGACAGTGAAACATCTTCAGAGTACAGAAGGGATAAAACCATCAACCTAGAATTCTATATCCAATGAAAAAGCTTTCAAAAATATGTAACATGAAGACTTTTCAGACACATGGGCGCTGAAGAATTCATCACCAGCAGATCTGCACTAGAAGAATGTTAAGAGGGGTAGCTGAGTGGATCAGTAGGTTAAGCCTGAGACTTCAGCTCAGGTCATGATCTCACAGTTCATGAGATCAAGCCCTGCATTGGGCTCTCTGCTATCAGTGTGCAGATCCTCAGTCTTCCCCTCTCTCTGCCCATCCCCCCCGCACGCACATGCGCGCTCTCTCTCTCAAAATAGATAAACATTAAGAAAAAAATGTTAAAAGAAATGCTTCAGGTAGAAGGAAACTGATACCAGATGGAAATCTGAGATCTAAATAAAGGAATTAAGTAAGACCCTTGGGACTGATAAATACCTGGGTAAATTTAAAATATTTGTTTTCTTATTTCTAAAGTCTCTTTAAGAGAAAATCAACCATTTAAGTGGAAAATATGATACTGTTGTATTTGGGCGTCTGGTTGGCTCATTCGGTTAATGGTCCAACTCGTGATTTCAGCTCAGGTCATGATCTCACCGTTGGTAAGATGGAGGCCTACATAACCCTGCCTGATGACAGCACAGAGCCTGCTTGGGATTCTCTCCCCCCTCTCTGCCTCTCCCTGCCTGCACACTCTCTCTGCCTCTCCCTGCCTGCACACTCTCTCTGCCTCTCAAAAATAAAAAAAATAAACTTAAAAAAAAAGAAAAGATATTATTGTATTATAACATATAGAAGTAAAATACATGACAATTATAGAACAAAGGCTGGGAGGAGAGAAATGAAGTATATTATTATGAGTACAAGTGGTATAATACCTATATAGTATAATAGTATCTATAGAATAAATTATATAATATTTGTACAGTATAATATAGTATCCATACAAGTGATATAATATCACTTGAGGGTAAACTGTGATAAGTTAAAGATATTTACTAAAAATCCTAAAGCAACCATAAAAATAGCACAATAAAGAATTATATCAGGCTCCTGGGTGGCTCAGTCAGTTAAGCACCTGTCTTCGGCTCAGGTCATGAACTTGCAGTTCATGAGCTCAAGCTCTGCTTTGGGTGAGCCCTGCTTCTCTCTCTCTCCCTCTTTGTCTCTTTACCTCTGGTGGGATTCTCTCTCTCTCTCTCTCTCTCCCTCTCTTTCTCTGCCCCTTGCTCACTTGTGTCCTCTCTCTCTCAAAAAAAATAAAATAAATAAAATAAAATAAAAGAGAATTATAGCTAATAAGCCAACAAAAGAGATAAAATGGAATCATAAAAAATATTTCATTAATCCAAAGAAGGCACAAAAAGAAGAAAAAGGAAACAAAGAACAAATTGGACAAATAGAAAACAAATAACAATGTGGTAGGTTTAAATCCAAAATATCAATAATCACATTCAACGTAAATGGTTTAACCACCCCAGTTAAAACTCAGAGATCGTCATATTGGATTAAAAAGCAGGACATAACTATATGCCGCTTATAAGAAATATAAAGACATACCTAAGTAAAAATTTAAAAGATTAAAAATATATACATGCTAACACTAATCAAACAAATCTAGAGTGGCTATATTAATATCAAAGTAGACTTAATTTTTTTAATTTTTAAAATTTTATTTTTAGAGAGAGAGGATGAACATGAGTGAAGGAGAGACAGAGGGAGAAAGAGAGAGAATTTTAAGCAAGCCCCAAGCTCAGCATGGAGCTGGATGCCAGGCTAGATCCCACAACCCTGGGATCATGACCTGAGCCAAAACAAAATTTGGACGTTTCACAGACTGAGCCACTCAGGCGCCCCTCAAAGTAGACTTTAGAGTAAAGAATAAAACAGGTTATTCCATAAAGATAATGAAATAAATTTATCAATAGGTCAGAATAATCCTAAGTGTTTATAAATCTAATAACAAAGATTTATCTCAGGTTTATGTAACATTAAAAAAATTAATGGAATTCACGATGTTTATAGACCAAAAATGAAAAACCATGATTATCTCTATAGATGCAGAAAAAGCATTTGAAAAACTCCAACATTTATTCCTGAAAAACCTCTTAGCAACCTTGAAATAGAACTGAATTTCCTCAACCTGCTACAGGACATCCACGAAAAACCTAAACTAACATCATGCTTAATAGAGAAAAGTAGGGGCACCTGGGTGGCTCATCAGTTAAGTGTCCGACTTAGGCTCAGGTCATGTTCTCACAGTTCGTGGGTTCCAGCCCCGCATTGGGTTCTGTGCTGACAGCTCAGAGCCTGAAGCCTGCTTCGGATTCTGTGTCTCCCTCTCTCTCTGCCTCTCCCTTGCTCATGCTCTGTCTCCCTCTTCTTCAAAAAATGAAAAAAAACATTAAAAAAAAATTTTTTTAAATAGTGAAAAGTAGAATGCTTTCTTCTCTAGATTGGGAATGAGGCAAGGATGTTTCCTTGTTTCTACTCAACATGATACCAGAGGTTCTAGATTAGAAAGGTCGCAGTAAAACTGTCTTTGTTTGCAGGTAACACGATCTTATACAGACAAAAATTCTATGAAGAAGCCATTAAAAATAAGAAATTATTTTAGTAGCATTGTAGAATAAGTGTAAATGATCAATACATACACATTTGTTGTATTTTTTACATACCAGCAACAAACCATCAGAAATTGAATTTAAAATGTTCCTTAAAAATGGCATCAAAAAGGGGCACCTGGGTGGCTCAGTTGGTTAAGCATCAACTTCACCTCAGGTCATGATCTCACGGTTCCTCGGTTCGAGCCCCACGTGGGGCTCTGTGCTGACAGCTCGGAGCCTGGAGCCTGCTTCGGATTCTGTGTCTCCTTCTCTTTCTGCCCCTCCTCCACTTGTGCTCTGTCTCTCTCTAACAAAAATAAATAAATGTAAAAAAAATTTTTTTTAAATGGTGTCGAAAATATGAAATTCGTAGGTAGAGACCTGATGAAAGATGTAGAAGACTAATGCTCTAAAAACTATAAAACGTCGATGAGAAAAATTAAAGACCTAAATAAACAGGGAGTTATATTGTGTTCATAGATCAAAAGGCTCAATATTGTTAAGAAGTCAATTCTTCCCAAAATGATACATACATTCAGCAGGATTTTTTTTGGTAGAAATTGACAAGCTGATCCTAAAATTCCCTTGGAAATGGAAAAAACTTAGAATAGCCCCCCAAAAAACAAAGAAACAAACAACTTTGAAAAGGAAAGATACTGTCTTTAAGATTTATTATAAGGCTGCACTAACCAAGACAGTACGGGTATAGTTGGCATAAAGACAAACAGACCAATGGCACTCATAGGGTGTCTAAATGTTGACCCTCACAACCGATACCTGACTTTCCACAACAGTGCAAAACCATTCAGTGGAGAAAGAGTAGTCTTCTTAGCAAAAGGTAGTAAGATACCTGATAATCATATGCAAGCTATACTTCGCATTGTATTCAAATACTTCACATTGTCTTCAAGTGTCAGTCCACAGTGGGTGATAGACTTAGCTATAAAACCTAATATTAGAACATTTATAGAAGAACACGTAGGAGAAAACTTTGTGATCTCGGTCAAGCAAAGATTTCATAGGTCTGACATCAAATGTACTATTCATAGAAGAAAATGTTGATAAATTGGACTTTATCAAAAATAAGTAAGTAAGAACTTCTGCTCTTTGGAAGGCATTGTTAAGAGAATACAAAGACAAACCATGGAACGGGGGAGATACCAATCTTTAAAAGTTTTACACCTTTCTCCTTACTCCTCCGCAGGAAAAAAAAAAATGGGTTGTGATTTTTAGCTGTATTAATTTGGGTCAGATTTATATTTTTGAGATATTAAGGCTTTCTATCCAGGATATGTCTACTTACTGAAATCTTATTTTGTATCTTTCAATAATATGTTATGCTTTTCCTTTGTAGATCCTAATTTGTTTTTTTTTTAAGGTGGTTTTTTAAAAATATTTTTAAGTTTTTTTTTTTTAAATATTTATTTTTGAGAGAGAGAGAGAGACAGA
Source organism: Herpailurus yagouaroundi (assembly GCF_014898765.1). NCBI lineage: Eukaryota > Metazoa > Chordata > Mammalia > Carnivora > Felidae > Herpailurus > Herpailurus yagouaroundi. The sequence continues at coordinate 15,074,443 of NW_024412400.1, forward strand.
TGGACAGACAGAGCACGAGCAGGGAGGGGCAGAGAAAGAAGGAGACACAGAATCTGAAACAGGCTCCAGGCTCTGAGTTGTTGGCCCAGAGCCCATTGTCACCCCAAACCCATGAACTGTGAGATCATGAGATCATGACCTGAGCATAAGTCGAACGCTTAATGGACTGAACCACTGAGGCGCCCCTTAAGTTTGTTTGTTTGTTTGTTTGTTTGTTTTGAGAGACACAGAGAGAGCATGAGCAGGGGAGGGGCAGAGAGGGGGAGAAAGGGAGAACCCCAAGCAGGCTCCATGAGGTCAGTGCATGGAGCCCGAGGTGAGGCTCCATCCCACCAACTGTGAGATCGTGACCTGAACCTAAATCAAGAGTTGGACGCTTAAATGATTGAGCCACTCAGGCGCCCCTAAACGTGATTTTATTAAAGCATGGGGACAGTACTCATAGGCAGAAAGAGCTGTGTAGATCCTAATATGTTGTTGCATATTTGTTCCTATGTATTATATGGATTAATCGTGAAAGAGGAATGTTTTATTTTTCATTTTAAAACTTACCAGTGATATTTTAAAAGCTCTTGATTTTTCATTATATAACTTATGCTCATCTCTCTTACCAACTTTTCTGGTTTACACGTTAACCATTCTGACAAGTGTGAAGTGATTTCTCACTGTAGTTTAGATTTCCATTTCCCTGATGATCAGTGATATTGAGCATCTTTCCATTTGTCTGTTGACTATCTGTATGTCTTCTTTGGAAAAATGTCTATTCATGCCTTCTGCCCATTTTTAAATGGGATCATGCATTTTTGGGGTGTTGAGTTTTATAAATTCTTTACGGATTTTGCATACTAATCCTTTACCAGATATGTTATATGCAAATATCTTCTCCCACTCAGTAGTTGCCTTTCAGTTTTGTTGATTACTTCCCTTGCTGTGCAGAAGCCTTTTATTTTGATGAAGTTCCAATAGTGTATTTTGGCTTTGGTTTCCTTTGTCTCAGAAGACATATCTAGAAAGTTATTGCTTCAGCCAATGTCAAAGAGGTTACTGCCTGTGTTTTCCTCTAGGATTTTGATGGTTTCAGGTCTCACATTTAGGTCTTTAATCCATTTTGAATTAATTTTTGTGTATGGTGGTCCTCTTTCATTCTTTTACATGTTGCTGTACAGTTTTTTCAACACCATTTGTTGGACAAGCTGTCTTTCTCTCATTGGATATTCTTTCCTGCTTTTTGGAAGGTTAATGGACCGTGTAGTATGGGTTCACTTCTGGGTTTTCTATTCCACTCTATTGATCTATGTTTCTATTTTTGTGCCTGTACCATACTATTTTGATCACTACAACTCTGTAATATAACTGGAAGTCTGAAATTGTGAAGTCTCCAGCTTTGCTTTTCTTTTTTCAAGGTTGCTTTGGCTATGTGGTGTCTTTTATGGTTCCATACAAATGTTACTAGTTCTAGGATTGTTTGCTCTAGCTCTGTGAAAACTGCTGGTGGCATTTTGATAGGGATTGCATTAAATGTGCAGATTGTTTTGAAGAGTATAGACAGTTTAAAAATATTTGTTCTTCGAATCCATGAGCATGAATGTCTTTCCATTTCTTTGTATTGTCTTAACTTTCTTTCATCAATGTCTTACAGTTTTCAGAGTATAGGTCTTTCACTTCTTAGGTTAGGTTTATTCCTAGGAATCTTATTGTTTTTGGTGCAGTTGTAAATGGGAATGATTCCTAAATTTCTCTTTCTGCTGCTTCATTATTGGTGAATAGAAATGCAACAGATTTCTGTATATTGATTTTGTATCCTGCAACTACTGAATTCATGTATCAGTTCTAGCAACTTTTCGGTGGAGTCTTTTGGGTTTTCTATATAGAGTATCATGTCATCTGCAAATAGAGTTTTTTTACTTCTTCCTTACCAATTTAGATGCCTTTTATTTCTTCATGTTGTCTGATGTTGTGGCTAAGACTTCTAGTACTGTGTTAAATAACAGTGGTGAGAGTGGACAGCCCTGTCTTCTTCCTGACTTTAGAGGAAAAGCTCTCAGCTTTTCCCCATTGAGGATGATGTTAGCTGTGGGCTTTTCATATGTGGCCTTTATTATGTTGAGGTCTGTTCCCTCTAAATCTACTTTGTTGAGGATTTTTATCATGAATAGATGTACTTTGTCAAATGCTCTTTCTGAATCCATTGAAAAGATCATATGGTTCTTATCCTTTCTTTTATGAATGTGGTGTGTCACATTGATTGATTTGAACCACTCCTGCAACCCAGGAATAAATCCCACTTCATCATGGTGAATGATTTTTTAAATGTACTGGTGGATTCAGCTTGCTGGTATTTTATTGAGAATTTTTGCACCCATGTTCATCAGGGATATTTGCCTGTAGTTCTCTTTTTTAGTGGAGTCTTCATCTGGTTTTGGTATCAGGATAACACTATTTTTATATGTAAAATGGAATTAGGTCCTAGGCTCAGGTTGTTATAAAAAGGGTGTTCTCTTACACGTAGTGTGATATGATAAGGGAGGTGCTGACCAACCAGATGGATGCCGTTGTGCTAGCCATTAACCCTTTGATGATGGATTATGTGTGTGTGTGTCTGTGTGTGTGTGTGTGTGTGTGTGTGTGTGTGCGTGCGTTCCTAGGGGGTCCTTAGGGAAGAGGCTGTGGCAGTTGGGGGCATCTGGAAGACACTGGCTTTTTACCAAACAGCTTATTTGTATATTATTCTTTTAAAAATTTTTTCAAAATGTCTACCTCTCTTTGGGTTTATTCTAGTGATAGTTTACTAAAACCATTCATTTCTTTCACTATTACCTTATAACCATTTTATATTCAGATATGCCTGTGTTTATAGCTTTTTAAAATAATTTCTAATATTGTGTATTTTAAATTTTTCCCTGTTTTCCCATGGTTTTCAGAGTTTTACATACATACTATTTTTTTTAAATCAGTGTTTGGTTTTTCTCTATTTAATTAAGTCCTAATTTTATTTTTTATTAAATTCTCCTAATTGGGGGTTTATACTATTCATAATTTATACAAATGCCTACTTTGTTCACTTATTTTCAGTTTTTAATATTTGCTGATAAAAGCATTTAAGGCTACATTTTTTATAAGTATCTGATTGTCTTAAATATTTTTTAAGCTTTGTTCTAGACTCAGCTAAATTCCTACATTTTAATTTGTTGATGTTTCTCAAGTTTCTTTAAATATTTGTTTTAAATATTTATTTTGAGGAAGACAGAGAGTGAGCAGCAAACAGGGGACGGACAGAGAGAGAGGGAGAGAGAGAATCCAAAGCAGACTCTAACAGCACAGAGCCTGATGCAGGGCTCGATCTTACGAACTGAGATCATGACCATGAGCTGAAATCAAGAGTGGGACACTTCACCGACTGAGCCACCCAGGCGCCCTATGTTTCTTTTTTTAAAACCAACTTTACTGAAGTAAAACTTACATAAATAAATTGAATGCATTTTGAGTATGCAGTCGAATGGGTCTTAGCAAATGTGTACCCGTGAAACATTCCTCTGACCTCAAAAGATTTCTTTGTGTCTTTTACCAGCGGAGCCCCAAGGTATCCGCCAATTTGTGCCCCATCCTTTTATCTTTCCACAATTTCACATACGTGAATCATACAGTGTATATTTGATTGTATCTAGCTTCTGTTTCACATTAATATTAGATAAGGAAATACATAGTTCTAAGCCTGTCATGTTGTAAGTGCTTAATAAATCCTTGCTATTTTTACTGTTATTCCCTGGCTCGATTATAAGCAGTTTGTACCTCTAACTCTGTTCTGTGCACTAATAGGTGGTCAACATACATTTTTAGTTCAACTGTAGACTATAATAATTTTAAAAAAAAAAGCATTTGCAAATATTGTGTTAGATAACTGTTATAACCACATTGCAAATATTGATTCACTAATTGCTCAAAATGACTCCATAAGGAAAGTGTGTTATCCTTGGCTAGCAGGAGCGACTGAAGTTCAGAGAGTCAGAAAACATGCCCAGATCATACATCTAGCAAATGGCAGAGCTGAATTTCAACCCAGGCAGTCAGGCTGCTGAATGTACGTGATTAAACACTGTGCCATGCACGGGGTGGGTCCATGAAGTGCAACCGTAACACAAATAACGTACCCCAGAATGTCCTTGATTCTCATGAGCTAGCTACCATTATCCCAATTTGACAGATTGTTGATGACTGAGTGACCTAAAAGTCACACGACTTCCGTGCCCCGCAAAGCTGACTCCAAACCCGATGATTTCCCACTTCTTGATGCCATTTCTTTACTCTCCCACAAGCCACTCCATTTATAGAGGAACAAGTCAACTTTTGGTAGATGTGTTCTGCATATTCAATCTGAGCAGCATTGGCAAACTCTTGATGTGCTGGTCAGTTTGGGGGAATGCGGTAAAATCTCAAGCATCCCACTGCTCTGGGAGCTCACTTTTCCCCCACGCTTTACATTCTTCTCGTCACCCACTAGAGGGCAGATTTGTGTCACTACTTTCTCCTCTGAGAGAGGAAACATGATGCCCAGTCCAGCAGCAGAGCACAAGCTGAGAGCACACATTGCCCCGAAACTGTGGGTGATCTCACCTCTTTGGTAGGAAAGTGATGAGATGGAAGGTCAGTAAAAAATCTTAAGTGTGTTTTAGAGCACCTCATGCACTGCGATCACTTTCTTACTTCTGCGGAAAGTGAAGGAAATGATGATTTGGGAATACCTGTTCCTGTTTCCTCTACTCTTGAAATCTCCGGCCACTAGGGTGAGGACCAGGAGACAAGGGAGTCAGGAGCCACTAACAAAAGGCTTGGGAACAGGGTGAGTTCTTCCGCTGGCTTAGAGTTCTCCGGCCCGGTGTTGAGAATAATAAGGCAATGTGCTGCTATAATTGTGCACCTGTGCTCAAGTGCACACGAATGCGATCTGTTCCCAGGAAAGTTCCAGTGGACAGCTGTGGGGCCGTCGTCCATGGCCTGGCTTGCTGAGCGTGCTTGCTCCACAGGCAGCTGGAGCCCTGACGAGCCCCAACAGGATAAGGCAAGTGCCCATGTCTGTGTCATTGTCAGTCTGGCAGGCTCTGGTTCCTATTATAAGCTACTTGGATTTGGGAGGGGTGGGGGAGGGGAGAGGAATGATCCAGCTACATGAGCTGCCTTTCTGAAGGTGCCGGAAGCCTGGAGCTTCTATCTCTCACAGGCTTTTCTAAGTGGCTTATAGTTGAACTTGACCACAAGGTCTCCAAGTACAGTCAGGGTGAATGCAAGGGCATCATTCTCTCCTCCAGAACTGGAAGTAGAAACAGTTTAAGAAAAACAAAATTAAGAGCAAAAGCAAAACCACGGTCTTCGGGACTAAATGTCTATGTATCTAGCTGTAAAGAATGGGTCTTTCTTTTTGACTCCATTCCCAAGCACAGGTGCTATTTGCATCCTCCTTGGGGCAGTGGAACTTGGGCTCACCTCCATCATTGGAATGTATGTGACATTCTTCTGGTTCTGTTTGTTCCAAGCACCCTGCTTCTCAGAGCTCAATTCTTTATGTCTGATGGCCCGCCTCATACCCTCATCTGTTTAAATACAAAAGTTATCAGGGGAAACAACAGGTGACTCACGGCACGTTCTGTGCAGAGAGGACCAGGGAGCCGGGTGGATGTGTCCTGGGAGCTGGGAATTTAGGCTGCTCTTTTAAGGTCCCTTAACGGCTGTTACTAACACATTGGGCACTGGAAGTCCTTAGGAACTAGGACTTTTGTAGTTGTATGATGTGTCTTCCCCAAGGTTTTCTGCCAAGAAAAGAGAAAAGCTGTTTCTCCGGGTACCATTTGTTTCACAAAGTAAATGCTTACAGTTAACACTGTGGAGAGGTTAACTGGATGGAGTATGAGCATCTTTAGTTCCAGGACTGCTGCCAGCTTAGAACAGCTGCTTACTCTCTCCAAGCCTCAGTCTCCCCATCTGCAAAATCAGAATTTTGAAAGGATCCAAGGAAGAGTTGAGGAAAGGGCCGGGTGAAAGGACATTTGCAAAGTGCTTAGTGTGGTGCTTGGCATATTCTCATTCTCAGGAAAGGGTGGCTATTCCCTTATGCCTTGTGAAACTCTGTGGTCAGTGACTTCTAGACCTTGAGTGCTCCCACTCGTTAACTGTTTCCTTTAAAACGCTTTAATCAATCAATCAATTATTCAATTATTTTTGTAAGTAGACTTCACCCCCAACACGGAGCCCAATGCGGGGCTCGACCTCACGACCCTGAGATCGAGACCTGAGCTAAGACCCAGAGTCAGACGCTTCTGACGGAGCCACCCAGGCGCCCCCTTTAAAACATTTTTAAAACTCATTTTCTCTCTGCGGTAGAGGTTGCCTTCTGTGCCTTTCACACCACTGGCGGAGAAGCTGGAAGAAACGGAAGGAAAATATGCCTACCTCTGCACAGGCCTTTTCCATGCTACCCAGCAGGAGTGATGACGAAACCGAGGTCAGAGAGTTGGAAACGCCCGAGGGGCAGAGCCAAGGCCTGAGTCATACTTTGTGTGGCTATTAAAGTTCTCGCCCACCCAGATCTTGTTCCTTACAAGTCCTGTACAGTTTGGTTCAGGGCCTGGGCCTGGCGAATCTGTGTGTTTGCTCTAACATGTCCTTATGATGCAGCAAATCTTCATTTCATTGTTTTTCCTCCGGCGCTGGCTCACGGCACTGGCCCTCCTTCAGGTTGGGTGTTATGCGGATTCTCCTTTCCCTTCAACTTGTTCTCTCCCTCCTCACGCCTTTGGATTTCGGTCGGGACGGGGGTGGAGAAAGCCAGCCTTTCTGTCACAGTGGTCAAGCCGTTACTGAATTGTGAGGACCCCAGCTGCTACAATTGTCCTCTCCCAAACAGGCCTTCGAGGCAATCCGCAAGGTAGAACGCAGTCTGCTTCTGTGACTTCAAAGTACGTGCACATTGGGGGATGCATGCATACGGTATATGCATGTTTGGTCGGGGGTATGTGTACACGTTGGGGGGTAGTTGAGATGAAACAGCAAAGCTGGATCACGGATGCACAGCCCTTTACATGTATCCTCGACAAACATGTACTTAGGCCTTAACCTGCACAAGTCACTGAGATAAGGAGGGGCGTTACGTGTGGTTCTTAACCTTGAGATCCTTTATTATCAATAGGGAGAGAGAGGATATGTGAATATGCTAGAAACAAACAAGGATAATAATTGACAGTAACGAGGACGTCAGGAACTCAGGTGAGGAAGGATTCACGAAGGCCCGGTGGAATTCTAGAAGGCTTAGAATAAGAACAAAACACTATTTTGACGGGAATTTGGAGACACATTAGGAATCAGAGAAGCAGTAGAGAGGTGCAACATCTGTGCAGGCTTGTTTCACAAGACACTAAATACACTGTATTACCGGTGTTATCAAAGATCTTTCGGCTGCCAGGGACCAGAAGAACCCCACTCAAATGACAAACAAAACCACAATAACCCACATAAGCTGACAAGTTCAAGGCATCGCGCTGACTTCAGTTCTCAGAGCTGCCACAACACACCGTGGCTATCTCTTTGGCCCTATCCTTCCAAGTGTTGGCTTTAGTTTCAGGTAGGCACCCTTCATAGATAGGGCTACTTGGGGTCCAGAATTTAATTCTACCAGCACAACGTATGCATCTTTCCCCCAGCAGGGCTAGCAAAACTTTCGGGATTCTTATTAGCCTGGCTTGGGTCAACCATCCATCCATGACTCAGGTACCACGACCAGCGGCATGGAATTCTCCAATGGCCAGATCTGAGCCACGTGCTCACCCCTAGAGCCAGGTGGTGGGAATAGTCCAACCTGTGCCTCATGAACTGAGAGTGGGAGAGGGGAAATCGGGTTGCCACTGCCACGAGGAAGGGACGGTGGCTGGGCAGACGAACACAACAACAGATGTCCCCTGTCATCTCATCCATTAGCAATCTGTTGGCAACTCCCTTCTTGAGTTTCATAATTCCTTTATATGAATATCAGAGGTTCCTGACCATGACCTGTCTCCACTATTTGACTCTAGATCTCAGACAGTGAGGGTCTGTTCTACTTTTTTTATTGACAGGAGATGCATCTGATGATTCCTTCAGGCCCTCAGAGGAAGGAGCATTAGAAAATTCTCAGGCATGAAATTAGGACCGCACTATGTCCCTCTAGCTATGAATGCTTGTTTGACCAAATGATTGAGATCAAATAATACTTTGGCATTCATGGTGTATCCCAGAGGGGAAACCTCTTAGGAGGTCACCAGAGAAGTGTGCAACCCAATAAGAGATGGGAATCTACATATAGTTCTGGATATTTTTGTCCCTAAGGTTGGTAGCGACCAAAATCATAACTCTCTCCAGCCAAGGGACAATGTCGTTGTTCTATTATTTCTTAATACAGAAACACTCAGGATCAACAAAAAAGTGCAAATGAGCTGAATTGTGCTTGCAAATTGGGACTTGGCAAATGCATTCTGGCAATGAGCCATGTTCTCTTTTGTTCTGAAGTCTTGGCTTTGATGAAAGATGTCTAAAGCTACACTAGCGGCTGTATCATTAGGGTCCTGGAAACTTAGCAAATGCACCAGTCTGCCGTTTTAGACCCCAAGCAATTTGTTCCTCAAGCCTTTAACTTTAGTAATATATATCTTATAGACCCAAAACTATGTCAGGGTTGAAAGGAACCTCATGTTTATTTTTAGTTTTTGTTTTCAAGCTTTGTTTTGAACAGAAAATACTTTGGAAGTCTTTACCATCTCGACCAGACAGTGGCAGATAAGTGCTAGATATATGCAAATGTAGAAAAAATGTTTTTAATGTTCATTTTAGTCCCAGGCCACACCAACAAAATGCCACCCCATTGAAGTTTCTTAAATGAATCAGAGGTTTTGACACATTTAACAAGCTTTTCTTTTCTTAAAAAACAATTTAAATTTGGGGCGCCTGGCTGGCTCAGTCTGTTAAGCATCCAACTCTTGACTTCTGCTCAGGTTATGAACTCACGATTTGTGAGATCGAGCCTCATGTTGAGCTCTGCACTGACAGCACAGAACCTGCTTGGGATTCTCTCTCTCTCTCCCTCTCTCTCTGCCCCTCCCTTGCTTGCTTTCCCACGTGCACACACGCACTCTATCTCAAAATAATTATTAAAAAAATAATTTAAATACATTTTCCTTTTTAAAAAAGTCAACCATTATAAATAAAGCTAAAATTCTCCTTCCTCCCCCATGCCTAACGCCCAGTCCTGGTATTTTATCCCCCCTTTTCCCTGGTCAAGTCTGTTCCAAGTTTTGGAGTGTGCCTTCCAAATATTTCCCTGTGCACACACATATACCTGTCCGTATAGCCATAGAAACTTGAGAGTATTATTCAATGTACATTTAGATCAATGATATTATACTAAATGTATCTATTTCCAACTTGCTATTAAACGTATCTATTTCCCACTTGCTATTTCCGTATGCTGTATGCCTTTTAGATCTACTGATATTTTTACAATGTATACATTTAGCCAGCCTTCAGTTTATGGACATATGGGTTATTTCTAATTTTTCACCATTATAAAGAGAACCATTGCAAATATCCTTGAACATGTCTCCTTGTGTATGCGCTTAAATTGTTCTGGACATAGATATGGAAAGTGTCTAAGTCATAGGGAGTGTTCATTTTTAGTTTTAGTAGATACTAGTAAACTGCCATAAAAAAATAGCTGTAATAATTTTTCCCAGCTAGAGTCCCAATTCTCTACATATTGTTAATATTTTACATTCTGTCAATCAAATATGTATTTGCCAATGTGAAATGCCATCTCACTGCTTTGATTCAAATTTCCTCAAGTGTTAGTGAGGATGTTCCTAAGATAAAACTGTCACCCTGAGACATTAAGGGACTTACTATGGTGCCAGTAATAACCGACTTAGCAAGATGACTTTTTTTTTTTGGTGGTAGATATGATTTTTTGTTCACTTAAAAGGAACTCACCTCGGGTGTGCTAATGTACTATGTCTAGTGTTGCAGATGTATAAGAAAGCAATATTTGATAATTACCTACACAGAAAAGAAAGTTCCATAGAGATGCAATTTTGGAAACCCACAGGCAAGCCTATTATTGACTAACATCTTTCTTAGTTCATTTCTATTTGTAAGAAAACAATGGATTCTTTACACGGAGTCAAAAGGCTAGATTTGAAAATCTGTGTGGCTGCCACCTGTAAATATTTTGTTTTTGTCTTGCCCATAGGACAACATGTCCCATTATTTTGAAGGATTTCCAGGAAATGATAATATTGAATCTAGAGTCCTTGTGTGAAGTGTACTGAACCCTTTGAAAGGAAATGTTGAAAAATGATGTTTTATCCTGATGGTGCCTCTGATTGACAAACATCCCCCTTTCTTTAATCTAACCCCGACCACTCCCAAAGGTAGAGAGTTGAAGGTCATCAGGAGTCTGCAGAGGTCAAATCAGTAGCCTCTTTAGGCTTAGTTCTCTTTCCTGCTTGCAATCACTTGACTTTGTTGACTACTTGTCTCCTCTGCTGCTTGCTGTGATGCTCGGTTAGGAGGAGTGCGGCTCAGGAAATCATAGCACCCAGGTTTTGGTCCCGGATCTGCCACTTGCAAGCTATAATGTGCCCTCTAGGAAATTCTGTTTATCTGCAAATTGGAAAATATTAACTAGATAGTCTTCAACAGTCTGCCAGGCACTAAAATTCTATGGCCCAAGATTCTCTCTGTCTTTTTTCTGTTTTCTTCTGATGCTCTGTTTGTCCCCCACCCCCCACCCACCCCTTCTTCAGCCCAGGCAAGTTTCTGGACTCGTCCCTGGCTAATGTCTTCTACTCCAAATGACAGCTTCCAAGTCTCCAGTATTGATGGCTCTTTCAAATGCTGGTGTTGCGTCCCCAGCTGTATGCACGGTCCCTATCTTCCCATAGGATAAAGTCTGAGCCTCTTAGCCTGCCGTTCAGGGCACCACAGTCTGGTCTCAGTCTCCCCTATGTGCCCTTAACCTCCATTTCTTCCTTTCACCTGCCACATGGTCTTCTTTCCCTCCCCCAGATGCAATTTCCACTTTCTTTCCAGGCTATTTTTCTTACATGACTTGTTCACCCTGCTCATCTCTTACTCCATAATCTCTCTCATTCTTTAAACACCTGCCTCAATTCTGCCCCCCACAGGAGTTTTCCATGATAGCCCAGGTTTTTCTTCTGTCTTGAAATTTTTCGTCTCCTGCATTTAAGCAATTATAAGGAGCATGGTTTTCTCTCTCACATTTCAATGCTTCTGGAATCTAGACTCGTGTTACAATCACTATTGGCTGTGTAGCACTCATGATACAGCTATGTTTGTCGGGATGTGTGCATCAAAATTTGCAGATAAGTTTTCAGCATCTCAGAAGAAACTTCTGGAAACATCGGTGGAACACTTTCCAAAAATGCTGTATCACCAAAGCCTTTGATAGGACAAAGGACAATACTGTGTGAAAAAGATTTGGAAGAGTTAGACTGTAATAAGACAAAGTTCTAAGGATTATTTAACAAATTCATTTCACTTTTTCTTGTACATCATATATCATGCAAGAGTGATGTATGATAAAAATCAATGCATACATGAGTATTTATAAGAGGTCTTTCATTAAGTACAAAATGAAAATTCTAAATGAAAAGAAAGCACTATGCCATAGTTTAATTGGCCATGTTCTTTCTTTTCCTATAATAATATAATGTGATATGATATGATATAGTATAATATAATATGATGTGAAAATATATAATCATATCATATTATATAATTCGTGACTTAAAATTAATGGTGTTTTATATTTGGTGAAATGTGGTATATCAGTGAGACAGCAATTTTAGCACTATGTTATGATTACTGGTAACCTTCTATCTCATCAGCTGGGTTAGAAACTCCTAGAAAGCGGAGCTGTGTGATGATCAAAGCCCTCTGCATATCATAAGCATTTTTCTTTTATTTGTCTTTGTTCCCCATTTTTAAAAATGTCTTATTTGTTTTTGAGAGGGGGAGAGGGCAAGTGGGGGAGAAGCATGGGGAGGGGGGCGGTACGGACGATCCCAAGAAGGTTCTACACTGACAGCAGTGAGCCCGATGCAGGGCTCGAACTCAATGAACTATGAGATCATGACCTGAGCCGAAGTCCGATGCAAAACCCGATGGAGTCACCCAGGAGCCCTTATTTATTTGTCTTCAAATGGAAATACATTAGAGGTGCCTGGGTAGCTCAGTCAGTTAAATGCTGACTCTTGATTTGGGGTCAGGTCATGATCTCATAGTCATGAGATCAAACCTCTGTGCTGACAGCACAGAGCCCGCTTAGGATTCTCCCTCTCCCTCTCTCTCTGTCTGCCCCTCCCGCTTGTTCTCTCTCTTAAAATAAACAATTTTTTAAAAAAATCTTTAAATAGAAATTCATGAAGCATAGTTCAAAAATCAAATATAAAAAGTATTGCAGAGCAAGTCTTCCATCATGGGGCCTCTCTGCCCAATTTTCTTACTAACTTGAAATAAGGAAATGACTGTTATTAGTTTATTATTTCCAAAGATTTTTCATTCATGTGCATGCATATAAGATCCATGTTTCTTGTTCCTTTTCTTTGCTATATATTTATCTATTTTGTTTAAATGTGTTCCATACCCAACATGGGGCTTGAACTCATTACCCCAAGGTCAAGAGTCCTATGCTCAACTGACTGAGCCAGCCAGGCTCCCTTCCTTTTCTTTCCTATGTAAATGGTAGCTGGGCCTACATACTGTTCTATATGTTGCTTTTTAAAAATAAAACAGTCTTGGGATGCCTGGCTGGCTCAGTCGGTCAAGCGTCTGACTCTTGGTTTCGGCTCAGGTCACGATCTAATGGTTTGAGAGTTCCAGCCACTCATTGGGCTCTGCGCTGACAGCCTGGAGCCTGCTTGGGATTCTCTCTCTCCCTCCCTCTCTCTCTACTCCCTCCCCACTCATCCTCATTCCCAAATGTGTACTCTCTCTCTCTCAAAATGAATAAACTTAAAAAAGTAAAAAATAATAAAAATGTAGCAGTCTTAAAAATCTATCTGTATCAATTCATTGAGGGTTTTTCATCCTTTTTTGGGGGGGGGGGAAGCTGCATTTCTTTTTTTTTTTTTTTTTTAACGTTTATTTATTTTGGGGACAGAGAGAGACAGAGCATGAACGGGGGCAGGGCAGAGAGAGAGGGAGACACAGAATCGGAAACAGGCTCCAGGCTCTGAGCCATCAGCCCAGAGCCCGACGCGGGGCTCGAACTCATGGACCGCGAGATCGTGACCTGAGCTGAAGTCGGATGCTTAACCGACTGTGCCACCCAGGCGCCCCTGGAAGCTGCATTTCTTTATGTAGATATATTTAACTGGTTCCTCAATGATGAAAATTTAGGTCATTTCCTGCCTTTTTTCTATTATAATCAATCTTGCATAGAATACTAGTGTGTATGTTACATCACTCAGAGGATACATTCTTAAAATCGGAATTTCTGGGACCAGTATACATATTACATTATATAACTTGATAGACTTTTCCACATTATTTTCCATCAGATTCTACCAGTTATTACTCCTGCTAGCAATGTATGAGAACCTTCACTGAAGATATATGAAGAATAAAGAAGGGGTGAATATGAAGTCACAAACTCATTTGGGGAACATAAAATTTTCCTTTCGGGCCACATTGATATCACTTAGTGGGCAAAAATCTCCCCAATGTGTAATTAATTTTTCTTTTTTTTTTTTTCAAAGTGTATTTATTTTGAGAGAGAGAGAGGGAGAGAAAATCCCAAGCAGGCTCTGTGCTGTCAGCGCACAGCCCAACATGGGGCTCAATCTCACGAACCATGAAATCACGACCTCATCCAAAATCAAGGGTCGGGCACTGAACTGAATGAGCCACCCAGGCACCCCTGTGAGTAATTTTTCAAATGCTAAACTATCAGTCTCCTTCAAGAGGCCCATAACTTCTGCAGTTCTTCGCGTAATGACAGTATCTCTCGTGGTGTGACCTAATTATCTTCTTCTGAGAGTGACTCTCAATTTTCTCTCTCACTTCAGACAGATCTTGGTTGTTCCCCAAATGAGAGCCTTCCTTGCAGGCCTCAGCAGTCATGATCAGACACACCAGCACACCCACCCACAGCGGTTGGGGTGGTCGTGACAAATCGAGAGAAAGGCAACCGGAAATACCTCTCCCCACAATCACTCTTAGAAATGCTCTGCACCTGTTCTTGCCACGAAATCTGCTATATAACTGTAGTCCTCAAAATTCAGACAGTCCAGCTATTCTTTACGTGAGCACACACAGTAAGATGGGAGAAGGTAGACAAGAGTGTTCCTGCCTTCGTGGAATTTACTGAAAGTGCACATAAGGCAAATACAATTTATCCTGAGAAAATAAAAATTTTAAATTCAGACCTCTTATCTAGACCAGCACGATCACAGGCAGCGATGCTACGAAGTCCTGCATACATTCATCTAATATCCATTCACGAGGGATCACAAAGAAATTGTGGCAAAAAAATTATGAAGGCTTAACCGGCATTGATGAGATGGCTCTAGAGTAAATCGTGGGTCCCTTGTCACAGGGGTGTCTTAGGTCAGGTCCCCTAGAAGCAGGGCTTGACGTGGTGATGCTCCTGAAAGTTTAATTAAGGCGGTTCTCTCAGGAAAGGGAAGGGAGAGAAGCAGGCTGAGGAGGAGGGTTAGTGTTACTTCTGCATTCCAGAACACATCTATTGAGAATGAATGATGTATCAATTTTGTATTTAATAACATAAGAATAATTTAGTCTTAATGACTGACTCCCTTTTCCCTTAAATTCTAGGAAGCTGAGAGCTCAAAGTAACCATACTATTTGTCTACCTTGGGCTGATATAATAACCATCACTTACTACCACAATCTCCTCCCCCCCCCCCCGCCGCCGCCGACATCCCTTATACATAGATTTTAATTTCCCACATCAGTTTTGTTCCTACGTAGGTATGACTTATTACTACCATGATAATAGTTCTCACTTACTGAGAAGTATTATACTAAATTCTTTGTGTCTGTCATCTTTGAAGCCTCACAAGATTCCAGTAAAATCCAGATTGCACAGATGAGGAAACTGAGGCACAGAGGGGTTACCTGACTAAGATGATAGTGACCATAGTGACATAGCCTGATTTGCACCCAGGCAGTCTGACTTTTACACACCTTTTTTTTTTTTTAAGTTTATTTATTTGTTTGAGAGAGACAGACACAGCACAAGTGGGACAGGGGCAGAGAGAGAGGGAGAGAGAGAAGCCCAAGCAGGCTCCGTGCCGCCATCACAGAACCTGACGCAGGGCTCGAATCCACAAACCGTGAGATCATGAGCTGAGCCGAAACCAAGAGGCAGACCCTTAACCGACTGAGCCACCCAGGCGCCTCTATACACTCTTCCTACATCATCACCCCTCGTTCTTTTATTTTTTGCTAATGGGTAGAACTAAACTAGAGAGAAATATGGGTGGTAGAGCCTACTCATCCAGGGAGAGGAGGGTCGTCACCTGCCTGTTTCTACAGGTTGCCTCGCGCGGCGATGGGGGATCTGCGAGGCCTCTGCCGTGTCCTGGCCGCAGATCAGAACCACACTCTTTGTGCACACCCGGCCGAGCACCATGGCTTTGCTCCCAAGGGCCCTTGAAGACACCGACAGACGGATCCCCCACCTTCCATCACCATCTTGGTGGCGGCTGCAGCCTCGGGGAGGACAAGCCACCCTGGACCACACTGGAGCTGCCTCCCCGGAGTCAGCGGCCCGTCTGAAGCTCTCCTTAACGAGTCTTGCCAGGCCTAATGAGCTCTGTTGGATACCCTGCTCCGTCAAAGGCCCTCTCTCTCACCGGCTGCCCTCAGATGACACCCGTGTCTTCTTTGTTCTTGCATTTACCTTAGTGGGCGCGATTCCTGAGGGTCTGACAATCCCCCTGTGCTTCTCAAAATTTCCAACATCAGCCCTACTTTCCTGTCCCATCCAAGGACGGGAAATATTCTGAACTTGCCAGAACTGTCCTCTCTCCCGAGGCTGGAAGAGCAAATGAGGCGATGTCTGGAAAGTGGCTTGAGCGTGCTGAAGGTACGCGAACGGCCTGTGGCGCTGTGGTCTACACGTGCTTTTAATTTGTCTCTGTTTTGACAGGTTCACATTTGATATTGGCTTGTTAAGTCAGTCCACTTGTGTTTGCTTCAATGCCGGCTGTAATTTTTTTAATTTTTTTTAACAAGACTGTTAGAGGAAGTTTTAATTTGCCAAAGGAGGGATGTGCTGACTAAAGGAGCCATGCTAAGAGCTCAAGTCTCCTTTGGGCGGCTCAGTTGCTTAAGTGTCAGACTTCAGTTCAGGTCACGATCTCGCCGTCAGTGAGTTCGAGCCCTGTGTGGGGTTATGCTGACAGCTGGGAGCCTGGAGCCTGCTTCGGATTCTGTGTCTCCCTCTCTTTCTGCCCCTCCCTGCTTGCGCTCTGCCTCTCTCTCTCTCTCTCTCTCTCTTTCTCTCTCAAATAAACATTAACAAAATAAAAAAAATTTAAAAAAAGAACTCAAGTCTCCCTCTGTATGTGTCTGAAGTGCTGACCTGTCTTCACTCAGTGGGTTTGTCACCTGCTTTCTGCCATGGAGAAGTTGGGTACAAGAGTTACTTGCAAGATGGCCTTAAGGTTTGAAAAGTCCATTGACAGTATCATATATTCTGGGGTACTCAAGAAATCCTTTTTTTAAAATGTTTATTTATTTTTGAGAAAGAGAGAGAGAGAGAGAGAGAGAGTGCAAGTGGGGGAGGAACAGAAAGAGAGGAGACACAGAATCGGAAACAGGCTCCAGGCTCCTAGCTGTCAGCACAGAGCCCGACGCGGGGCTCGAACTCACAGACTGTGAGATCATGACCTGAGCTGACGTCGGATGCTCAACCGACTGAGCCACCCAGGCATCCCAAGAAATTCTTTTAATTTAATGGTCTAGCCACATAGCCATGGCATCAGCCACTGAGGTAGCCCTAGGAGCAGACTTTGAAACAAAACCCCCTGGATTGTGCACAACGGAACAGACTCTGTGGGTTTGTTTCCTTTGATCCCCTGCGGGAGCAGACACACAAGTGTTCCAAGTTTGGGAATTACTAGTTTTTATGTGTTCAAATTGAAGAATCCATAGAGACCTACCTTCATATAACGCGATTGTGATAGAACACATAGACCAGATCTTGGTGGGGTGAGAAGGTGAGGGGGTTACCAAGGTGAGGGAGAAGGATGGGCATGGGAAGGGATGTTGCTTCTCAGATAAATGCTTCACGGCTGGGAAACAAAATCTCATGTTAGTTTCTGGTTCCGTTGGCTTAGAAACTGTAAGTGCTCTTCTAAGTGTTGTTGCACAGTCAGACACCAGCACCGGGTTTGGGGCTTGCTAGTTTTAGCAGATGATTTTTCTCTCCCCATAACCCTCTCCACACACCCCCCTCCTCCTCGTCCTTCTCTTCTACTTACTCAAGCTCTGATATAAATATTGCTTGATAGAATTTCCAGCTTTCCGCTTTGAATGATATAATCAGAAGCCACCCATACTGTGTAGTAAATTTTCTGGCGCTCACCCAAGTCATAAAATTCAAGGGTCTCACCCAAGTCATAAAATTCAAGTGTTCCCACAACTGAGAACACAATCTCTCATGGAGAAAGAAAAACATGTCTATGTCCTAGTGAGGGTAAGGATCTCAAGGGGAAAGTTCTTGTAGGAGAAATGCTATCTCACAGTTCGGCTTCTACTCCCTTTCCACGCGGGCCCTAGACTGATTTCTGCCCCCCTCACCCCTATTTGCAAGCATGCACATGACGGTCAGCGTGCCCCAGTGATTTCTGGGTGCACGTCCTCCCCAACCACACGCAACTCTGTTCTGGTGCCAGGAAGTGAACATCCCCCAAGAGGAAGCCTCAACTACGAACTGATGGGCCTGGCGTGTGAATATCCCAACTCCCCCACTCTTCTCATGGGATGGCTAAGGTGCGTGTGTTGTACTGACTCCCAAAGTTGCCCCCCCAGGGTTACGCTCCTGTTGCCCACAATGGTAGCGGCCTTGGTGAATGTACTTCCCGTTGGCTGCCTTCCTTCCCTATCTCATTTCCCATTTTTTCCCGTGCAAGTATTAACCAGGCCCAACCCTGCTTGGCTTCAGAGATCAGCTGAGATTGGGCACATTCTGGGTGGTGCGGCTGTAGACTCACTTCTCATTTTCTACGGGTGCTCCTTACGCCTCTTAAATAAACTACTTGCTCTGGAATCCTGATTTCAGGGTCTGCTTCCAGGGAAAGCCAACTAAGACAACTTGGAAACATTCATTTAACCGATGTTTATCGGATGCCTATTGTATACCAGGCACTGCGATGAACCAGATGACATGGATGTTGCCTGTTTTAGGATTTTTAAAAAATGTTTATTTCTTTTTGAGGGAGAGAGAGAGTGAGGGAGAGAGGGAGGGGCAGAGAGAAAGGGACAGGGGACCCAAAGCAGGCTCCACGCTCACAGCACTGACCCCAACGTGGTTCCCCGTACTGTGAGACCGTGAGATCGTGACCCAAGCCAAAGTCAATCGCTTAACGGACTGAGCCACCCTGGTGCCCACCCCGGGTCTTGCCTGTTTTAAACGACACATGCTCTCCTCTTTCTCTCTTCCTCCTCACCATTGAAATCTTCAGGCTGTTTTGCCTCCATTCTACCCCACGCATGGATTCCCAAATCACCATCATAATGTAATTCTCATTAGGACCCTTTGCAGCTTCAAAATCTGTGACTGCTTCTCATGACCCCCACATCCCAACTTCAAGCTTTTTCAAATGGCACTTGAGGACATCATGATCGAGCCCTGAGCTTTGCTCCTCAAGGTCTTGTGTCTTTTTCCTTCCCCTTCCCATGTGTCCTGCGGTCTGGCCTTTCCAGAGCAGTTGGATGAGCAGGACACCAAGGTTAGGAGCATGGGCTTTGGAGCCAGAAGCATGGCTCTACCACCCATGTCAATACCAGTGTGACCTCGGGCAAGTGATTTTTACCTCTCTGTGCCTCAGTCACTTTACCTGTAAAATGGCATAGCGGTACTTAGTCTGTTGAGTCACTGTGACAGAACAGAAGCTGGGTGTCCTGTAAGTTCTATTACTGTTGGTAGTTTTCGAGTACATCACATATGGAACACACAGCGTGTGCTTGTGTTGTGCCCTGCCTGGACCACATTCCACCTTTCAGTCCATTTCACAAACTTTTCGCTCAAGACCCCACTCAACTATTAACCTCTCAATGCAGCTTTCCCTGACCAGCTCCTTATGCCAACCTAAGCAATAATTGCTCTCAGTTTTTTAATTCTATGGTATCTTACATGTATTTTTTGTACTAACACTATATTATGGCTAATTGAGTGTGTCCATGTGCGTGCGTGTGTGTGTGTGTGTGTGTGTGTGTGTGTGTCTCCCTTGTGGACTACAAGCTCCCTCAGTGTGCGGACTGTATCTTATTTGTCTCCACATCTCCAATGTCCAGAAGAGTACCTGGAGTACAGTTGGTGCTCCATAAAATTTAGTTTAATGTGAGGAGGAACAAGTGTATAAATAAATGAAAAAATGAAAGAAAGAAAGAAAGAAGGAATGAATGAATGAATGAATGGATTTGTTGCAGGATATAGAGTAGGGCCTGCGTCTAAAGCCCCACCTGTCTTCTGCCTCTCTCTTGAGACCTTCAATAGAGCAGGCGACATCTGCCCTGATCCTCTAGCGGTCTATTTGCTTCACGTCCCTCGCCAGTCCTGACCTGTCCCCCTCGGCGCATCCACTTTCTAGTATTTCTACTCTGGCCTGTAGAACATAAGGATGTGATACTGATACTGAAAGAGTCTGAGCATTGGAGCAGAGAGGCAGGTTCCCATGGTAACCATCCACAAGAACAGCATCAGTGTGTGCCACTACAGACGGTCCCTGACTCACGGCTCGTCATCTTCCCATTTTACGACGTTGTGGAAGTGATATGCGCTCAGTCGAAACTGTGAGTCTTGAATCTGCATCTCCTTCTGGGCTGGCACTATGCGGTCAGATCCTCTCTGATGATGCCGAGCAACACGGCCGGTGCGGCTCCCAGTGGGCCACACAACCCAAGGGGCGACAACAAGTAGGGACACTGACAACCCTTCTGTGTCCATAACCGTTCTGCTTGTCACTTTCAGCACAGTATTCGCCAAATTGCATGAGATAGTCAACACTTGATTATCAAGAAGACTTTGTGGGAGATGATTTTGCCCAACTGTAGGCTAACGTAAGTGCTCTGTGCGCACTGAAGCTCGGCCGGGCTAAGCCATGACATTTGCTAGTTTTAGGAGCAGTAAATGCATTTCGACTTAGGATATTTTCAATTTACGATGGGTTTCTTGGGAGGTGACCGCCTCATAGGTGGAGGAAGACCTATTTCTCTCTTTAGGCCTCTGCTCCCTCCCTGGCCATGGCTGGTGGGAGGCAGCACAGGGACACTCTGTGGCATCTCCACACGACTGTGCCCCTGCCTCTTCGTGTCATGCTGCTGTTCTGAGTTTCTAGAACTTGCTTTCCTGTGGGGATTTTGTGTCCTTAAGATGTGAGGTGGTGGAAGAGGGGAGGCGTGGGCCCGGTGACCCCAAGTCACCTTATTAAGTGGTTTTTAAAATAGAGGGAGCCTACCCTTGATCTCCTGTTCTCCTGCTGTAGAAATGCTTCGGGGATTAGTGAGAGGAAGCTCCTTTGGTGCTTAAGAGCTCCTCTGGGACGAAAATACCATTCCTGTTGAGCCAGAAACAAGCCATAGGTGTGTTGTTGTCAGTCGTGGGTTGGAGGCTCCTGGGAAGGACTTGCTCCTCTGACATTGTTCTCAAGACTGCTGTTTACAGGGTCTTGCACCAAAGGCACATGGGAAACGTCTTTGCATTTCCTGTGAAAAACAACGGTAGGGAAACTTCCTTACAATAAGCGAGAGTCTGATGATAAATTCTGAGAACTCGGGGCCCAGGAAAAGTTTGTTTTACTTCTCCTCATGAACGGGACTTATTAAAAAAATTTTTTTGTGTGTTTAATGTTTATTTTTGAGAGACAGAGAGAAAGAGTGAATGGGGGGAGGAGCAGAGAGAGAGGGAGACACAGAATCCGAAGCAGCCTCAGGCTCTGAGTTGTCAGCACAGAGCCCGATGCGGGGCTGGAACTCATGAACTGCGAGATTGTGACCTGAGCCGAAGTCGGATGCCTAACTGACTGAGCCCCCCCGGGGGGCCCCCCCCCCCCCCACAACGCCGGCTTTTTTTCTACTAATGGATAATGAATGTCATATGGTTGCTGGAAGTTCTGAGTTACATATTATGTTCCTGGTGCTGTTCTCAGCCAGCAGGTTTTGTTATAAAATACTTACATATCTATACATATGTATATATACAGACACACACATATATATTATATATTCCCTTTTTTGGCTTTTTCGGAAGCTGTAACTTTATTAGAAATCACTTTCTGTCTCGTCAGTGACTGGGAACGGAGCAAGAATGTATGAGTACCTGGTATATTGAAGAATTCCAATCATGATGTGTTTTCCCCATCATTTCAATGGACGGGGCTGGATTAAGTCCCCCAGCTAACAATAAGGCCTCTTACTTTGTCAAACAACCCACTTTCGTGTTTAAATTTCGTCTTACTCGTTTAAAACTTCAGTCTCATTTCTGAGAACACGAGTTCTCCTTGTTTTCAACCATCCCCCGTAGACTAGACTTGGGTCTACGAGCTAGGAGTGAAAAGGGGGTGGGGGATTGGGGTTGGGGGGCTTTTGAGCCTTTGCCCTCACTCTTCTCAGTGAGCGCCGATGGGCCCTGCTGACAGGGGGGCACGTCTGAGTAGCTCTCTGAGGCGTGAGTGATCCCTGTGGAAATCCAGTCACTTTGTCTGGCAGACCCCCGGCTCGTGGCAGCATTGGTCAGACATGAGAGCACCCCCTTGCCCAGGCTGTGGTAGTCTCAGGTAAGGTGGTGGCCACACATCTTGTCTGCCTTCCCTTGGGCATTTGGGCACGCAGGGGCCTCTTTCTTACCTCTTGGGAGCTGGGACTGCGGGCTGTGGTACAGGATGGCGAGTGTGGACGCCTGAAGGCCCCCGCCACACTGCCCCGCTCCCACATTCGCTTCCCCGGTCCTGGTGGCACTGAAGCAGGTTGGCAAGTGTGGTGGCTACATGAAGAATAAAATGCCAAACAGCTTCAACCATCACAGGCGATTCTCTTAAGTTCCTCTGCGCTCGGGAAGCAGGAGGAGGAAAGGCAAATAGCTTCACTTGGCAAACGCTCCTCCCCCCTCCACCCCAAAAGGTGACCCCTCCTGTCTCCTCAGGTCCCTCTTGTGCGGACTGGGGTGTGTTGGATGGAGGAGGTGGTCCTGCTAAGGAGGCCCCTCCTGGCAAGTCTGGGAAGGAGGCAGTCGGCCCCAGCTTCTGCAGGTTCTCTGGGGTGAGACCCTGGGCTCCCCGGTGAATTTTGTTTCCAGCGATGACCCGTATTCACAATTCTGGGAAAACGGGGGGGAACGTCACACGTGGCCCCCAGTCCCATCCTGTGACATAAGTATGTCGTCAGAAAGTTGTTTCCTGAGTAGATGAAGATTTTATGGCACCAGAAAAACAAAAACCAAAAAACAACCTAGACGTCTGTTTTGTTTTATGTATTTATTTTTTATTTATTTTAAAAAAAAATTTTTTTTAATGTTTATTTATTTTTGAGACGGAGAGAGACAGAGCATGAACGGGGGAGGGTCAGAGAGAGGGAGACACAGAATCTGAAACAGGCTCCAGGCTCCGAGCTGTCAGCACAGTGCCCGACGCGGGGCTTGAACTCACGGACCGCGAGATCATGACCTGAGCTGAAGTCGTCCGCTTAACCGACTGAGCCACCCAGGTGCCCCTTTATGTATTTATTTTTAAGCAGACTCCACACCCAACGTGGGGCACAAACTTCCAACACTGATGGCGAGAGTCACACGCTCTACTGACAGCCAAGTGCTCCTTGTTTTTTGTTTTGCGGTAGTCCTCTCGTTTACAGATGTCAGATCTTGTTTTAAAGAAAGGACTAATAAAAACCTTGTCATTCCCAGGCTTCCCTTTGCCTATAGGGGGCAGTGGCTTCATCTGGAGCTCAGGATTTTGTGACCTGTTCCAGAGGCTCCAGAGGCAGATACTTGGGGGCTCACTTCTTCGTTCTCTGTTCTCAGGTATGTGTGTTGCTCACTACCTCTGGCTATCCATCATTGACCAGAGAAAACTTCCACATTCTTTTCAGGCCATGAGTTGGGAAACATGCGGTGTGGTGAAGTTCAGAAGAAACTATTTCTGTAAGGAATTAGGGAAACTGATAATGAGCAGTTAGGTGAATCACTATCAAAAAAGGTCAAGAGGCATAGAAACTTACTGGAGAACAGTCCTCTTCCTGTAGCTCTGTAAGCCTAGATTGGATGTTGCATTTGTTCTGTGGCTATAATAACATTAGACCAGAGAGAAGCCTGCCTCCTGTAAATAGATGGGATGGGCAGGGGGTTGGGGGGAAGGGGCTGTCTGTATGGTCAGTCATCTGAGGAGCAACACACCCTTCAGAACCTCAACTGAGATCAATGTCCCCAGGTAAGATAACAGCAACCATTTGTCAAACACTAACTGTGTCAGGATGCCTGGGTGGCTCAGTTGGTTAAGCGTCTGACTCGATTTCCGCTCAGGGCACGATCTGGCGGTTTGTGAGATTAAGACAGCATAGAGCCTGCTTGGGATTCTCTCTCTCCCCCTCTCTTTCTGCTCCTTCTCTCTCTCTCTCTCTCTCTCTCTCAAAATAAATCAAAAACTTAAAAGAAAAGAAACCTCTAACTGTGCCAGATTCTAACCTAAATGGTTATCAGGTATTATTTTATATATTCTCCACAATAACACCACGAAGTGCATCCTAGTAATACTGGAGGGGAAGCTGGGGCACAGAGAGCTTAAGTAATGCGTCCAAAGTCACAAACCAGTAAGCAGTAGAGTGTGGATTTGAACGTGGGCAATTTCCGTTCAGAGCCCAAATTCGGAAACCTCTGCTATGTTATTATTGCCCTGGCGTGGGCAGGATTCTTTGGAGGTGTGCAGCGACCTAGCCTGGTGAACTCGGATAAAGCCCATCAGCCAGAGGAACAGAAGCCAGCTCATTGTATGGTTCACGCTTTCTTTTTCTTTTTTTTTTTTTTTTTTACCTACACATTTTTTTCCTGTTTGTTGTTGTTTTTGTTGTTGTTGTGGTGGTACTGATTATACCCTTTTAAAATTTAATTAGGGAGTCCATGAGAATAGGGTTTTTACAGTTGGGTCAGACTGGCACAGAGGGATCAGAGTGCCTTGAGGCCACCGTGATGATGGCCAGGTGGGTTCGAAGTGAGACAACAGCAAAAGTATGCTGGCAGAGGGGGCCCCAGTCCCGGGGGCGCGGTTCACCCACCTTTGTTCCAGTCTGGGCGTTCTCTTTCCGTGGCCAAAGCTCGGAGCTCCTGGTTTGATTTCGTTGGAGAACATGGTACTTCTTAAGATAATAGCTTCAGAAAGAAGTTAGTAACTAAAAACAGGAAACAAATAATTTGGAAAGGTTTGATCAAAAAAGGAGATGTTAAACTTTGACCACGTGGAAAAAAGTATCTAAAAAAGAGTCCAGACAGCGTTCCTGAATCGCACTTGCAATCTGTCCAACATGACATAGACCCTCGTTATAGTACAACCTCCTCAGGCCGTCATCCGGGAAGAGTGGAGTATTTCGTAGCAATGAGTGTCACAGCTAATGGAAATGACTTCTTTCAATATTGTCTTTAAATTTATACACTTTTGCACGAGGAAGTTTTTTTCAGGTGATAAAGGGATCTGTCCTGCATCCTGATGGGGGTGGTAATTACATGAATCTGTACATGTGTTAAAATTCTCAGAACTATACACATTGCTGAGAGTCAATTTTATTGTAGGATAATTTTCTAAATGAAAAAAAAACATTTAAAGGAGAAAAATTCCTACACTTTAAAAAAATTTTTTTTTCAACGTTTATTTATTTTTGGGACAGAGAGAGACAGAACATGAACGGGGGAGGGGCAGAGAGAGAGGGAGACACAGAATCGGAACAGGCTCCAGGCTCTGAGCCATCAGCCCAGAGCCCAACGCGGGGCTCGAACTCACGGACTGCGAGATCGTGACCAGGCTGAAGTTGGACGCTTAACCGACTGCGCCACCCAGGCGCCCCAACACTTTTTAGAGGAAATATTAAAATGTGTACTTCCCAGGGGCGCCTGGCTGGTAGAGCACGTGACTCTTGATCTCGGGGTCGTGAGTTCAAGCCTCACGTTGGGCAAAAAATAAAATAAAAAAAAAAATACCAGGGCTCCCGGGTGGCTCAGTTGGTTAAGCTTCTGACTTTGGCCCGGGTCATGATCTCATGGTGTGTCAGTCTGAGCCCTGTGTCGGGCTCTATGCTGACAGCTCGGAGCCTGGAGCCTGCTTCAGATTCTGTGTCTCCTTCTCTCTCTCTCTGCCCCTTCCCGACTTGCACTCAGTCTCTCCCTCTCTCTCTCAAAAATAAATAAACATTAAAAATAAAAGAAAAATAAATAAAAGACTCTTCTTTTAAAAAATGTGTACTTCTCAGACTTTTTTTTTTTAATTTTTTTTTCAACGTTTATTTATTTTTGGGACAGAGAGAGACAGAGCATGAACGGGGGAGGGGCAGAGAGAGAGGGAGACACAGAAACGGAAACAGGCTCCAGGCTCTGAGCCATCAGCCCAGAGCCTGACGCGGGGCTCGAACTCATGGATCGCGAGATCGTGACCTGGCTGAAGTCGGACGCTTAAACGACTGCGCCACCCAGGCGCCCCTCTCAGACTTTTTTAAAACAAGATAAGCTGCGTATGAATTTACCTCATCTGTGGGTTTCAGGGGCATCCATTTGAGGGGAAGGGAACTCATGTTCTCTCTGGTAGAGGGAAGGTAATGAAATGTTAAGTGTCAGGACCCGCATTATCACAGGCCTGGGAATGTGAGCTCCAGCCAAGCATGTTTGAAGTGGGGAGGGAGGCAAGATTGCAATGAGGAAATATTTGCATGTAAACATTTCTGGTCAACTGCCGAGAAATCTCAGAAAAGGGGAGCCTGAATCCACAGAACTCTGGCAACCTGGTATGTGTGTGTTTTCCTACCTGAAATAAATACTCACTTTTCAATCTACTTGTGCATTACTTATTTGTATTCTTTTTCTTCAGGAAAGTCCCTTAAGCTGTATAAGGTTCAGATCCTACAAGGATCCGGGTCCACTCCCAGCTCCAGGGTTAGGGAGCTGTGTAGGGCTGTCCTCTAGTTGTGGGGCTGGATTCTTAGAGTTTTTTGTCATTACTGTTTTTTTTCCCTGTGGCAGTATGCTTAACTCCAATGGTACTAACATTTTGTTTGTTAATTCCCTTCTTCTGATCTTGTTGGGGCTAGAAAACCATATAATGAAGCTTTTTAGAATTACTTAACTCTGGGTAAGAGATTCACAAAGTTTCTTGTGTTCGACCACAATGCCTAGAATTTTTTCTACTCACTTCCCAGCTCCCACATATACTTCAGATGGTTGATGTTCCTACACAAGTTATTACCACATGAGTTAGATTTTTATCATATTTTGCTTGTTAATAAAACAGGACATTTTATTTTGAAAAGAAAAAGTAGGGTGTTAGGACTTCATAAAGTTTTAGGACAAGTTCTAAACCTTTAAGCTGCTTCTTACAGCCATCCTGATTCTCCAAGAAAGCACTCAACAGTATACAGGCAGGTGCACACTTTCTATCAACAATTTGTGGTTTTAGAGACTCTAAGAGCGCCCGGCTCTGTCCATTTCAGGCTCTGGCTGTAATAAATGGGGCGAGCTTTGTAAGTGACATCACATCCCCATTCCATGGTCCCCACCGCTCCTGTTCCTTCAAGCTCTCTAATTCTAATGACTCTGCCTCCGGATTGGGTCTTCAAGGGAAGTTCAATGATGTCACTGTAGCTTGTGGCCAGCAGGAGGCTGTGGCACTTAGTGGACTCTCAGGCTTTAGACTTCCAGGCTGCAGAATTGACAAGAATGAGCAGAGGGTGTCCATTCATTCTCAGAGCTCCTCCCCACTATTCTTTCTGAGCCTTAGTCTCCACCTCCACCCTAAGTCGGACGTAGAAATAGATACTAGAAATGAATAACTACTATTAGTATTAACTGCTATGTAATTAATAAGTTGTAATGAATGCTTATTATTTTTTAAATTTTTTCTTTTTTTTAACATCTATTTATTTTTGAGAGACAGAGTGTGAGCAGGGGAGGGGCAGAGAGAGAGGGAGACACAGAATCTAAAACAGGCTCCAGGCCCTGAGCTGTCAGCACAGAGCCCAGGGCAGGGCTCGAACTCGGAAACCGTGAGATCTTGACCTGAACTGAAGTCAGACACTTAACCGACTGAGCCACCCAGGCGCCCAAATGCTTATCATTAACAACAATCTAGACAACATTTCTTTTCCAGTTGCCCGGATTGAGTTAATCTCAGCGAAGAGGCAGAGGGCTGTGAGAAGCCAACAATTTCCTCTGATCTGAGCCAGGAAGGGAAGCCTTCTTCTTTTCCATCCACCACCTGACATAGTTGTAATAGGCACACCATGAGTCACAGGTCTCACAGCCAAGGAGTCTTTGGGCGCATTTCTGCCTCCCGAGCTGATGTTTCCAGCGATAATAACCTAAGAGGTCTTAGCTGTTTGGTTATACTTTAACCGTGGGAGACAGTGGGTACAGGACGAGGGAAACCCACACTCTTCTTGCTTTCTAAGGGACAGACTCCACTGAGAAATCCTTTCTTGTCTGAGTGACAAGACCATGGGTTCCTCATCAGGCACTTGAAAGTCAGGTCTGACTACTAAATTGTTATACAATCTCAGCTCCTCTGTTGACTTCCCCTTCCCCATCCTCATCTGGAAAATGGCCTTTTACAATACCAGGACCTTGCTTAACACACTTGTGTGTTTTTATTTGTCTTTTAAATAACCTATTGTCATTGCCATGGATGTGGACTAGAAGATTACAGAAGTAAAGCTTATTATCATCACAACGTACCTGGACTGTGTCATGCACTGATGATAATATTGCTCAAATTGCCATTCACCAGACAGGAATGAGCCCCCAACATGCATCAGACACTGTATTGGGCATTGTTTTTGTACAAATCAAAGCAGTCATTACCTTCACCCTTAAGGAATTTATAGATTAGTGGGGGTGGGGGGGTGGGGGGGGTGGTTCCAGGGCAACGTTGTGGGTGTTGTGCATGTAGGGAACATAGGGGGCCACCTAGAGGGTCCCCTCTCACACTTGGGGCCAGAGAAGACTTAAGGAGCTGAGTTTTGAAGGAAGAGTAGGAAGCAGCAAGATGAAGGAAAGCAAGGGGGCATCTGGGGAGCAAGAACACAGCCAGACAGAAGCAGACTGTCCATTAGTGCCAACCTGAGTGTCTCGTTAAGAAAACCAAAGGTAATACAGCTCTCCGGTCCAGAGGTCAGGAAATCCGGGGTCGTGGGCTGGCATTGGCAACAGCTTTGTGAAACTGGTCCACCCAGTCACTTAACCGCTCTGAGCTTATTTACTCAATGATCCACGGGAAGGCAGCTTGCTTAGGCTCAAAAATAGCCCCAGGCCTAACTTTCTATATAATTCCGCATTTTGGGTTAACCCTCAGAAGCCAAGTGAGGGTTCCAGGCACCCGGTGACGTTGTACCTTGCCCGGCAGCCTGAAGGTCATCAGCCAAGTCTCCTGAACCCAGTGGTGATGCGCTGTAGGTAGCTCAGGGCCATGCACAGCACAGCTGCCCAGTGTTCTGGAAAACACTGGAAGTCAGCACTCCACCTTCTTTTGAGGGGGATGGAAATAGCAATAATGACTTAGAACCCGGGAAGTCTGCTATGTGACGTGTTCACCAGGAACGAGGTGCTGAGTGATGGGGCAGAGAATTTTGGATTCGTGCCTTGAAATTGTCTTATGGAAAAAGTTGGAAAGCCAGCCCCACCCCTGACAGGTCCCTAATGTTTCCGATGGATGGGGATCTCCAACAGCCATTCAGCTGCTGGAGGGTTTAAGACTTTAACCTTGAATGTGGCTTTTGGAAAGCTCCAAATCCAGTTTCTTCTGACTCTTTCAGATATGATACAGGGTGTACTGGCCTGCTGTGACAGGAAAAATAAGTTCCTGGGCTGGCGGTGGGAGCCGGGCAGCAAGGGTGGTCAGGCAGGATCAGTCTTCATCTGTTCCTGGTGTCGGCAGCCAGTGCTTCCTTAACTGATCAAAGCCAAGGGCCAGCGACATCTTGTACCCCCCACTTCCTATTCTCCCCTTTGCCTCACCTTCAGGAAATAGCTCCTGCCCTTTGTGGGTCAGATCTTTTGACTCTTTAGATCTGGTTGTGAACAGTCTTGGTGTCCTTTTCCCAAAAAAGAAGGCCCTTCCCCATTCTTGCCAGAAGTCACCCGAGAAGTCAAGGAGAAGGCAATCGAGCCAGAAAGGTACGTTCTCGTTTCTTGACCAAATGATAATAGACATGAGGCCAAGGGCCTCATTCCCTGAAGCTGTTCAACAGAAAGCAGCAAGAGTGGTTTTAAGAACATAAGGAGGTTATGGGGACTGGGGGAAATTTTGCTTGAAGTTTTACCATTTTTATTGTACTTCCAAACCGAGTCCTTCATGACCCTATCGGATCAAATGGCATTTCTCCATGAACTCTGAGGAAAAGTTCTAATTATAATCAGCGCTCTCCAGAGAGACTTCCAGACAAAGTGAACCACACCTGAGAGGATATTCTAAGGGTAAAAGTCAAGAACTTCAAGTACTCACCATTTCCTTACTGAGGAAAACGTGGGAGGAAAGGTTACGTTCAAGGGGGTTATGTTCAAGGGTTTCTTCTTGCGGTCAAAACTCCATTAAAATCACCTTTGTCTCCACTGCGACCTCTAGGGTCCAAGAAGGTCCATTTGCGATTTGTTTTTCTCTCCTTCATGACCCTTGAACTACATTTAGGCCTCTGGGTTTACGATGGTATCCGGTCTAAAACTGCCTGTTTGAGAAAACCTTTGCACCTTATTGCTGATGTAGGCAATCCTGAGGATTAGTGACGTATTGGGTGGAGTGCTGGAAATGAGATGAAACCGCAGGAGGAGCGAATTGTTGCTTCAGCTTGAAGCGATGAGGGATAGGCCAACTGGGGGGGGGGGGGGCGTAAGTAAAAAATCTTGCTTTCCTTGCCCCCAGGAAACTGCTTTTGCACCAGTAAACAAAATGGCTCGCCGCCTTAGAACGGTGACTACATTTGGAGATCTGCAGATGCTTCTTTGACGTCGTGGCAAACCCGGCTTCAGGTATAACATGGTATCTGCTAATTTAAGCATACAGCTGCTGCCCTAAGGGTCCTTGGGTTGCTTGGAAGGCCGAATTGAAGAGGTGCTGGGAGGTGGGGGGGGGGGGGGTTTAGGTCTGGATCGATGTGATGAAAGCAAGGTCTTCCTTTTCCACGTGGGAATGCTTCTCGGCCGCGCGGTCCAGCTCAGTCTCGGTGCTCAATGCATCTCCGCCGTATTAAGAGGCATCAGCTGTGACAAATGAAAGATTGGGTTGACACCAATGCACAAAGCGTAAGGAACATGTCTTGGAAGGCATTCCCTCTGATTATTTTGCGCCCTGGTTGGAGTCGTGGATGAACTCCACGGCACCCCAAAGCACACTCGCTTCAGTCACTTGCAACGTGGCATAGCGTCCTATTATTCCCTGTCAGGTGCATCCTTGGGATTGCCTGATAGAAGGTGAAGGGCAGCTTGGCTGTGGCTGTTCTGTGGCCGGAGTCACTTGCCCTGTGCGGTCCCTCTGTCTCTGTGTATAAACAGCACGGTTGTGAGAAGCTGCTCCTTTCACTGTATCTAGGTCTCTGAATCAGGGATTTTCATCAGTTGGGTTGGAAGTACCTCTGAGGGGCGCCTGGGTGGCTCAGTCGGTCAAGCCTCTGACTCTTGGTTTCGGCTCAGGTCCTGATCTCACGGCTTAGTGGGTTCGAGCCCTGTGTCGGGCTCCGCGCTGGCAGCTCGGAGCCTGCTGGGGATTTTCTTTCTCCTCTCTCTCTCTCCCCTTCCATCATTTGCACTGTCTCTGTCTCTTTCAAAATAAATACATAAACCTAAAAAAAAAAAAGTACCTCTGAGAAGCCGATGTGTCCCCCCCCACACATAATCTGGTGCCGCAGAGTGCCCTCCTGGACCGTGGTTCCCAAACATTGCTGCATATTATAGTCATCTGGGGAATTTTAAAAAATCCAGATGCCCAGACCACACCCACACCAGTTGAATCAGATTATCTTGAGGAAGGACTCGGGCTCCATTATTTCTTAAAACGTCCCAGGTGATTAGAGCATGCAACAAGTTTGAGAACGAGTGCTCAAGAATCCCCTGAGATTTAGTGTTGTGCCTGAGGATAAGCCCTGTACCCCACATGGGGGACTGGCGAGGCTAGAGAGGGCATTTGCCTGAGACAAAGC
The DNA here is from genome assembly GCF_014898765.1 of Herpailurus yagouaroundi. Taxonomy (NCBI): domain Eukaryota; kingdom Metazoa; phylum Chordata; class Mammalia; order Carnivora; family Felidae; genus Herpailurus; species Herpailurus yagouaroundi. The sequence goes on from NW_024412400.1 coordinate 15,106,096, forward strand.
AGGTGGGGCATAAAGACCTTACAGTCGTGACTGTTAATGCCCCACAGACCATATGAGGTGCAGCGCGCTCTCTCAGGGCCCCTACCTTTGCTTCAAAAATAGTGCCAGCGTGTCTCAGAATGCGGACCTTGGATGACAGGCTGCTGTGTCAATGTTGACTAAATAACTAAGCCGGCATTTTAAGCATACGGTCAGCACAAACGAATGTGAGTATGCTGTCCATTTATGCCGTGAGCCATGCCTCATTTCTTTTCAACAAAACCCCCCTTTCGTGATTGGAAGAGCGTTTGAGTTTAGTAGCATTAAACAAGCCACCCCACCCCCCACCCCCCCCCCCTGCAACACGCACACACAAGAACAAAGAGTCTTTAACAAGACAGCTAAAAAGATGACGGCAAAGAACTCTGGGACCACTTGGACCTGGATGGTCACAGGTGTCTCAGAGGCCATTCTCTCTTATCTGGTGCTGGAATGCAGAGGGGAGCACCATGTCTCCCCCAACACAGCTATTCGCATCTGGGGCTTGGGTTTGCTGGCTGTGGAACTGGAGAACACAACCGCTCTCGTATTATTTCCCAACACTAAAAGGAAACCAGAGTGGAGGTGTTCCTTTGGTAGGGGAGTAGGGAGCTCGAGGAAAAGACAGTGACGGTTGGCTAATTTTGCTACCGGGGTGGTGGCTCCTGAGAGAGGCCAAGGTCAGCCCATGAACACAGCTTGAAGGGAGCTTCACCTTCTGAGGTTTGCGGGGAAGGGGTGAGGCACTGGACATGTGCGGGCTCCCGCTCTCTACTATCAGGCCAAAGACCAGGAAAGTCAGGACTCCCTGGAGGACAAATGTGGACAAGTGTGTGACTCTCTGAGAAAGCCCTGCAGGTGGTGAGCTGGTAACGCCTATGAATCCTTGAAAGCATGGACTGCAGATTTGTAATAATAAGGGGCCCTGCTATCGTATTCTCACATACGATATTTTAAAAATTGAAACAGTACAGAAAGATATAATTTAAAACTGCACGTTTTCTCAAATCCCACTACCAAGAAAAAGCCCTTGTAAAAATCATCCAAGTTGTTCTCTACGAATGTGTGAGTGTGTGTGTAAACGTCAATATAACTATACATTTTCATAAATTTGGGCTAAACTTTTTCAGTCAGCGATTGCTCCCGGACTTCCGCGGGCACATTTCCTTGTATGTATGCACCATGATTTGACCAGCCTTTTATTACAGATAAGGCTGCTAAGAATTCTCTTGTACATTCCTTTTTTTGGACACGCACCTCGTTTCTCTTGAGATGTACCTAGGAGGGGGGATTTCTGGGGTTATCAGCCGTCAGTCACCTCCTTTTGGACATTGAGGTTTTTTTCCTAATCTTTCTGTTTTCTCAAACAATTCTGCAATGATCTTCCCTCAGCAAGAATGTAACCTCTGCAAGGGCAAGCTCCTTTTCTGTTTGCGTCCGAGATGAACTCCAAAAGCCTATGTTGCTATTTTCAACATGTTTGTGGAAAGAACTGAATGAACATGGATTTTTTTTTCTCACATCTGTAGGTAGACATACAATCCATTCTTGCCTCAAAGTTTCTGCTGCTCTGCCTATGTCCATGGATGACGGTGAAAGTGTCATGAGTAACGATGTAGCAGCTACAAATTCATGGTAGTGAGTAGGCAAATTTGCAAATACAGAATTCACGAATAATAAGGATCAACAGTATTTCATGGGATCTATTCTTCGATTTGGACTTGTTGGGTAATAGAGTATATACACGTTAAGTACCAACAGATACTGTCAAATTTCCACCACCCTTCATTAACTTATTATATTAGATATTATTAATTATATTATATATGAATATATATATTAATTGTATATTAATTTGCATTGCCATCAGTGCTATGAGAGGGTTCTCACTTTCCCAGGCACTTCTCAACCTTAGACCAGACCTTAGATCTGTTGTTGTTGTTGTAGACCTGAATTGGGGAGACTTACTTTTTTTTTTTTTAAGTTTATTCATTTATGTTGAGAGAGAGCGTCTGAGTCGGGGAGCAGCAGACAGAGAGGCAGAGAGAGAATCTCAAGCAGGCTCTGCACTGTCAGCGTGGAGCCCCGAGCCAGGCTCAAAGTCATGAACTGTGAGATCGTGACCTGAGCAGAAATCAAAGTCCAGCACTTCACCTACTGAGCCACCCAGGTACCCTGGGGAGACTTAAAGTTTTATTTTGATGACAGAATCACACAGGGAAGAAACAAATTGCAACTGACAAACTGGTAATCAAGTGTGGGCTGGGAGACATAGGGAAGGGAATGGGTGCCCAGAATCCCTTGGAATCCTTCCTGGAATCTTAGACTTCCTTCTGGAGTCCTCCAGGTGCTCCAGATGCCTCCTGGAGGGGTCCCACAGAGCCCGTTTTGAGAACCGGCACTCTAGGCAAAGGACTATACTGTATAAGAAGATGAAGCTGTATGGGGGTATTCGGACAGTGGCCTCGGTCTCAGCGCTTCTCCAGCAGGGCCACAGGATGCCTAGGTCTGGCAGGGGCACTGCGGTGTATGAGCCAAGAGCTTGACCATGCAGTTGTGCAGCTCAAGGACTGGTCTGGTCAGTCCCGCTTCATACTTGTGACTGGTGCCTTGGTATCCAGACTGAGCAGGAAGGCAAACGTGTTTCCAGCACGTCTTCTCTTCCTCATCAGAGCCATTGTGGATATAAACAACGTTGAGGAAGAAACAGGCACTGGAACGTTTTCTTCACGTTCCTGCAGGTTGACCAGTGGCTGGCCGGACAAATGACTGTAGACAGGATGGTGCAAACCACATCCGGGAGGAATTGTCAGCAAGTTCTCAGCGACTAGAAGCTCAGTTTTCTTCTGGATGAGGCTGAAACGCCTTCCAGTTTGAACACGGGAGGTAAAATTGGGCATAGATTCATTATCTCTAGAGAGAGCAGGAGGCTCTCTCTAGGTCTGCAGGCGGTTATTGAGCTCTTGGGGGTTGGGAGTCATTTGCCAGACAACCAGGCTGTGTCCTCCGTCACCGTCACCAGTGAGAACTTGTGGCTCTCGTCTATCTTGTGTTTTGTCCCCATGAATATTTTGGTCACCTTCTGGGAGACAATATGGGCAGATGATCACCTCCTGGACAGTGGACACTTGGCCTCTCCACCAGGACCTCAGAGGCAGGCAAGGGCAACGGCTAGGGCTTGGGGCTGGTTCCAGAACGGTTGAGGGTCATATCTTCAGCACTGTCTGCCTCGCTCTGGGCCTTGCTGTGGCTGCCCCTGCTAGCCTGGGCTCCCAGCATCGGGTCCTCCGTCCCCCCAGGGTCGGAGTACATGCAGGGCCAGCTCCTCCAATCCTCCTCTTCCTCTTCCCTTCGTCCCCCTCTTTCTTACAGCCATGACACCCCAAATCTTTAACTCTATATTTACTGTGCCTAGCACACTGTCAGTCCTGATTCAATGATGCCCGATTGGCTGGTTGGTGGGTTGAATGAATACTTCGCATCAGGCTCTTCACTCTTTTCCCTTTTGGTTGTGGATTTTCTTGACTTTTCTGGAATCTAATCTAAACAGTAGTCCCTGGATGGATTCTCTGGGTATTTTACTCCAACTTTGAACGAGTCCAAACAGCAGTGGGAAAGCAAAGGTTCTGAAAAGCAAAGATGACTCAAGGGCCCAGCTTTTTCTCCACAAAGGCCGAACTACTAGCAGAAAATGCAGTCACCTTTACAAAGCTGATAAGCAATTGATTTTTCAACTCAGTAAATTATGAAACATTTTTTTAAGCCAATGACAACACTAATTAACACCAAAGAAGATTAAGCAGGCACTCAAGTTTTCCACTAACTTTAATGAATTAGATGCATTGCTGGAACATTACTCAGCGCAGGAAGAATAAAGGACAGAGACGTGGTCCCCATTCTGCTGAGCATGGTAATGAGGTCTGCACCTCATTTGCAGGGGAAATATTCTTTAGTGAGCATCCACAACTGACTGAGATAATGAATCTATGCCCAATTTTACTTCCAATTTTATTAATGGATTATTTTACAGACTAATGCAGTTATAAATTAGCTATTCAACGGCACACAACGGAATTCATGAACAAATCTGGTTAAATGCTTTCCTTGATTGCACTGCGTGTATGACATCTTTAAAACAGGGATTCTATTCTTAATTCACACCATCAATTAATGTTTGCACACATTGTATTAAGCAGTTCCCATTGCCAGGAGAACTCCCAGTTGTTTACTGGTAGGGATATATTAGCATTTGCCAGCGTCTCTAACTACTAATCCGAAATTCCTGGGGAAAGGGGGAGGAAAGCTTTTTTTTTTCTTTAATTTGTGTTGTTGAATATCAGAATACTCTCAAGTTCATGATATACTAAGAGAAAAATGCAAGTCCAAAACAATATGAGTTGCACAATGCCCTTGTCATTTATTATCTAAAAGAGTCTGGGGCGCCTGGGTGGCGCAGTCGGTTAAGCGTCCGACTTCAGCCAGGTCACGATCTCGCGGTCCGTGAGTTCGAGCCCCGCGTCAGGCTCTGGGCTGATGGCTCAAAGCCTGGAGCCTGTTTCCGATTCTGTGTCTCCCTCTCTCTCTGACCCTCCCCCGTTCATGCTCTGTCTCTCTCTGTCCCAAAAATAAATGAAAAACGTTGAAAAAAAAAAGAAAAAAAAATATTTAAAAAAAAAAAAAAGAGTCTGAAAGTATCCTAAACTTTTGGCCATGGTTATTTCCAGGCAATAGATTCCCTGGTGACTTATTTTATCCTTGCTTTCCTGTATCTGCGGATATTTTTATCCATTTGGACGATGATATATACAGCCTTACATACATACGTACACTAAAATACACTAAAAACATACAAAGCATTATATGGTTTCTAGGAGTCCTAATATTCAATAAACCCTTGTGTAAGTGGACTATAAAAATCTATTACATCCCAGAATGGAAGGTTAACTGTGACAAATGAATTTAATTGTATCACAAGTCTAAGCTACAACCGCACCTAAAAAGGAAGGGAAAAGGAGTTGAGCAACCATGAAAGGAGCTTCTGAAGATGGTACTTTGGGTACTGTAAGACTCAAGGCCAAAGAATTCTGCACAAACACCGTACTCCGGTTGCTAAATTTGTTTCTTGCAGGGCAGTGGATTAGCAGTGTGTACCAGGATTGATCAAGGAAGTAAGTACTGTCAGAAAAGAAGTGAAGGCCAGAACGTGAGTTAGATTGGAGTAGAATAGGAAATAGCAGTATAAATGTATGTGTATTTTAAGATATGTATGTTGATATATATTTAATATATACATATGTATTTAACTTTAATCTATTTTAATATATATACATGCAGAAGGTTAGATGCAGAAATAAATACAGGTATGTGTGTGTACGTGGCTTAGTAGGGACACATAAAAGTGCTCACTCTGCCAGCTGACAGGGCCTGGAAGTAATGACACCCAGCAGCGAGGAACAAAACAGTGCCAAGGTCTTGGTCTCTAAAGGCCATTGTCCAAAGAAAAGAGCCAAGGCTGCCTGGAGAAAGGGCGGGGACAGGGCAAATGAACATCTCGTAGTTTCATAAATGAACAAATTCTCCCCTCCCCCACCACTCACACAAAAAGGAATTGAGCATGTCAGAAGGACGTAGGGGCCAACCTGACATCTCTCCCAGTGGCCAATGCTGGAACGTTTTTAGCAAGAAAATAAATAATTACAATATTGGGTTATAACACGAGGAATAAACTAAATATCCCTGACTACATATTGATATAAATAAATGATTGAATAAATAAGTAAATGAAGGGGAAGGGGCAGATCTTCTATGCAAAAGAATTCCAATTAATAAATGTAGACACTCCCCATGGTAGAAAGTGAAACTTAATTCCTCTTTCCTTGAGCGTGAGCTGTACTTAACAGTGATTCACTTCCAGGCGCCTGAGTGGCTCAGTTGGTTAAGCGTCTGTCTCTTGGTTTTGGCTCAGGTCATGATCTCACGTTTTCTGAGTTCAAGCCCAGTGCTCCAGTATGACAGCACGGAGCCTGCTCGGGATTCTATTTCTCCCTCTCTCTCTGCCCCCTCCCCCCCCCCCCCCCGGCCACTTGCTCTGTCTCTCTCAAAATGAATAGACTTAAAAAAAAAGTTTTAAGCAAACAAACAAACAAACAAACAACAACAACAATAGAATCCGGTTATTTGCTTGCAATGAAAAGAGTATGGAAAGGGGAAGCTGGTAACATTGCAGTGACAAAGCCTGGCACCCATCCCCTTAACCAAGTGATCAAGGTTAAGATCACTGGTGACATCTTATACTGATATCATACTCTCTCTAATATAATGGGAGGTCACTTCACCTCTCTGGTTTTCTTCCTCCAAACTCAGTTCCCCAGTCTTGTTCTGCAAAAACTTGTCAGACAAACCCAAACTGAGAGGTATCTCTTCAAAACTGTCGAGATTATAGACATCAAGGAAAGACTGAGAAACTCTCATGAATTGGAGAAAACTGGGGAGGCAGGAGAACTAAATGCAACACGGTATTCAGGATTGGATCTGGGAATAGAAAAAGATATTTAGTGTAAAACTGTTAAAATTGGAATAAAGTCTGTAGCTGAGTGAATAGCATTAATTTCTTGTTTTTGTTAAATGTGTCGAGGTTAGATGTTCACATTGGAAGAAGACGGGTGAAGGATATTTGGGGCTTTCTGTATTTTTGCAAATTTTCTATAAATCTAAAATGACTCTGAAATTTAAAAAAGATTTCAAATCTTTCCTAGGATTTTATAACTGTTCTAATTATTTCTGCTATTGAAAGAAATGGTTCGTTAATAATCTCTATCTTGTATTTCACTATTTAGCAGCAGTAGATGAAGACTCGGGCTGCCTGGATTTGAATCCTCCTCATTACATGTGACCTCAGACAAGTCGTTTAATGTTTCCGTGCCTCAGTTTCTTCATCTGTAAAATGAGATTGATGCTGTATCTTAGGGATAACGGAGGATTAAATGAGATAACACTCAAACAGTAGAGCTTCTCTAAAATGTGCCTGAAATAACCTGAAAAAAATCAGTTTCCCCCCACACAATTCTTTTACTTATGAGTCAGAAAATGAGCCCAAAAGTCAGAGATGGATAAAAAGAGGTGTAATTAACCCACATTTGTTAAGTCCCAGTGGGTACCAGAAGGAGAACCAATTTAAGTAAAGCAAACATTCATTTCACTCTCTTTCTGCCTTTTAAAGGTAATTTTTCTCTTGAATGTGAACAAAAAGTTTCCTAAGTTACTGTTTCTTCCATTTTTTTGTTGTTCTATACTGTTTCTGGATCAGAGGGCCCAAACACCAGAATGTTACCTGTGAGATCCCTTGCCCAGCCAGATGCAAGAAATATTTAGGACTTATTATGAATAAACGATTATATTTTTCTAATATTCCTAGTATTGCAAAACTCAGGAGTGTTCCTGCAAAGCTGACTGCATAACCCTTGGACGTTTTACCTTTGGGCCCCATTAGTCACAATTATTACTAAGCAGGATTAAATTACTAAGCAGAGTTGAGATTTCATTTTTTTAAAGGTTTTATTTACTTAATATTTAAGTAATCTCTACACCCAACGTGGGGCTCAAACTCACGACCCCAAGATCAAGAGTCACATGCTTTTCTGCCTGAGCCAGCCAGGTGCCTCAATATTTCATTTTTTTAAAAGACTGCATTTGCTAGTATCTGACTGAAAGAAATACTTATGAAAAAATTCTGCCTTTTGTATCTCACTGGCAACAAATGGAGAAGTTTTCAAGAATTCCCTTTATTTAGGACAGTGGTTCTCCAATTTTAGCCTGCATGAGAATCCCGTGTAGTGCTTATGACATCACAGATTGCCAGGTCTACCTCTGGACTTTAAAATTCAGTAGGTCTGGGGTTGGAACCTGAGAACTGTATTTTTTTTTAAGTTTATTCATTTTGATTTTTTTTTTCAACTTTTATTTATTTTTGGGACAGAGAGAGACAGAGCATGAACGGGGGAGGGGCAGAGAGAGAGGGAGACACAGAATCGGAAACAGGCTCCAGGCTTTGAGCCATCAGCCCAGAGCCTGACGCGGGGCTCGAACTCACGGACCGCGAGATCGTGACCTGGCTGAAGTCGGACGCTTAACTGACTGCGCCACCCAGGCGCCCCAAGTTTATTCATTTTGAAAGAGAGAGAAAGCACAAGTGGGGGAAGGCTAGAGAGAGGGAGGAGAGAGACAGAGAGAGAGAGAGACAGAGAGAGAGAGAATCCCAAGTGAGCTCCACGCTGGCCATACAGAGCCCAACATGGGGCTTGAACTCATGAACCATGAGATCATGACTTGAGCTGAAGTCAGATGCTTAACCGACTGAGCCACCCAGGTACCCTGACAATTGCATTTCTAATAACCTCCCAGGTGATGCTGATGCTGACCACACTTTGGGAACCACTATCTTTGGTTTGAAAGGACTAGCATGTTTTAGGACTTATTTTACCTAATGGCCAATGGGAATATGGCTAAAACCATGGGATGAAAAAGGGATGAATTCAGTGTCTTGGTGAGCCCACAGACATGGAATCACCTGTCATTGTTTTCTCCGGTGCTCTCAACAGTGACACTACTTTTTTTTTTAATGTTTATTTATTTTTGAGAGAGAGAGAGAGAGAGAGAGACCGTGAGCAGAGGAAGGGCAGAGAGAGAGGGAGAACAGACTCTGAAGCAGGCTCCAGGCTCCGAGCTGTCAGCACAGAGCCCAACGTGGGGCCCAAACTCATGAACCGTGAGATCATGACCTGAGCCGAAGTCAGACGCTTAACCGACTGAGCTACCCGGGCGCCCTTACCGCTTTTTATTGTTTCTCGAGGCTTCTCGTGCAGAAAGATGTTTGGCTGCTTATCTGCTGGGATAGAATAGGCTCCCTCAAATGTTTTCTTTGAGGAATGCCAAGGGGCGTGTCTCTAGTTCAGCGGTTCTCAAATTTTATGGTGCATGACAAGCACCTGGTGAGCTTATTTAAAAAGCATGTTTCTGGGCCCCACCCAAGAAATGTTGATTTATTAGATAATAATAACAGCAAGCATTTATTATGCATTTACCTGTGCCAGGCACTATCATAAGCACTTTACTTGTATGAACTGATTTAACCCTCACAACAACTGTATGAGGTAGCTGCTCTTGTGATTCCTGTTTCGCAGATGAGGAAATTGAGGCTCAGAGTGGTCGATATCTAGTTAACTAGTTGTTAACTACTTAGTAGCGGAGACTGGATGTGCACCCAGCAGTTGGCTCCAAAGTCTCTGACCCACTATGACACTCCCACGTCTTGTCTGGTGAGGCTCCTTAATCTGAGTCCCCCAAAGGGAACCCTAGACGTAGGCAATTTATTGGACCGAGGGTTCCAGAGGCAGAAACAAGTAAGCAAGAAAGCGAGGGAGGGGAAACTGCACATCAATGAGCTGGTTGTTGCCACGGGTAGCCGGGGCTCAGTCTCACTGGGGACCCTCAAAAGGACCACGAAGAACATACGTTAGAGTTGCCCTACCGAAGGGTGGAGAAGCTGGGGTACTTACTCTGACGCCTTTCCCTTCTTGGTTGCGGGTCCTCTTACTGAGCATGAATTCCCTGTCACTGGCATACTGCCCTGAAGCCAGAGAAAGCCCACGGGCAGAAGAGTGGAGAGATCAAGGCAGGGAACCATCCATCAACGCTGCAGGCAAACTCTGAGGCGGGTCAGAGGGATTTGGGGCAGAGCTTTGATGGGAACCTGCATTTTAATGTACTGTTCAGCTGGCTCAGGGAACACACTTTGAGAAGCATGTTTTAAATTTGCAGGTGACCTTGGGCTGCCCCAGTATGGCAGCTCAGGCCATGACAACAGGGTTCTAAACGATATGAAACTGAAAATGTTCCCATTTCTCTTTTCATCCCCAGCCCACAAAACTGTACCCTAAGAAGTGAACCAAACAAGACCGGTAATTCATTAAGATCGCACAAGGCAGTCGGATCCTGCCTCCTGTCCGAGACCGACGGGTGGTGCAACCAACCAGAAACAGCCCTGTCTCACCAATCGTGAGAAAGTTAAAGTTCTCTGGATGGATGAGGAAGGGGCAGAAGTTTCTGTGCTTGCTTTCACTGTCTGGGTTTCACATTTCAAATATGTTTAAACATTTGTCACTGCCTCTCTCACCAACAAAATTGAACTCAGAACCAGAATCGTTGGGAGGATAGAAGGTGAAGCTTAAGAGGCATCTGAAAGGCGTATATTTAACTCGTCTCCCATGGCACTTGCTGTCTCCTGTTTAAACAGCACAGCACTAAGCAGGCAGTGAGAAAGAACTAGAACGAGGGATATCAGAGCCGAATGGAGGATGTAGAAAAGCTTCCATTTCAGGGCCTGCAAACTCAGAGGCCATCATGGGCCAGACAGTTATCATGACTGGGTATAAATCCATGAAAAGCAACTATGAAAATACAATAAAGAGCGGGGATGCCCGTGGCAACGAGAGAATGCACACTCTTTCTCATTTTCAGTAATGCTGGGTTGGCCAAAAGTCAACAAACAAAAAACACTTTGGGGCTCATGTTTGCTCACTACTAATACATGCCTGTTTAATTTCACTTATTCCCCTTTAGTTGAGAGGAGATGGTTTCCTGGGATCACTCAGGGACTTACATTCAGCGGATACATGCTGCCAAGGCCATACTTGTTCTAAGTGGTCAGGGCCCAGCTGTAAGTATTCTTAAGTATTTGACTATGACCTCTGAGTTCATGCAACTAGCATACCAAAGAACTGAAAATATACCCACACTCTCCTCTGTCGTCTGCCCTTAAAAACTTACCTTTTGCATTCATAATATGGAAAAATAAATACACAGAAAATAATTTTAAATGAATAATAAATGCATAGATAAATGTATTTGTGAAATAAGAGGTGCAAGGGACCTTAGCTTCTATGACAAATTCATTAGAAGAGGCACCTGGCTGGCCCAGCCAGTAGAACCTGATCTCAGGGTCATGAATTTGAGCCCCACATTGAGCATAAAGATTACTTTTAAAAATCATTTGTTGGAGCAGTGCCTGGGTGGCTCAGTTGGCTAAGCATCTGACTCTTGATTTCAGCTCAGGTCATGATCTCGTGGGTTCAAGCCCCACATCAGGCTTTGCACTGACAGCACAGAGCCTTCTTGGGATTCTCTCTGTCTCCCTTCCTCTCTGCCCCTGCCCCCTTATGCTCTCACTCTCTCTTTCTCTCAAAAAAAATATAAATAGATAAATAAACTTAAAAAACTTTATTGGAAGGGCATATACTTCAGCAGGATACAATTAATGATCTAAACATTTCTTGATCTTCCTTTCGTTGACAGTTACATTCTCAACAGAACACCTGTACTTGTGCTGTCATCAGGGATACATAAAAACACGCTGGAAAAACCCCCACCTTTTTACCTTAAGTTTTTTAAACGTATGTTTATAAGTACAAACACTTGCTGTGTTTGCTCTCGAGGAACTTCAGTAAAAATCTCCATGTTTTGGCAACAGTCACCAGTTAAACACAAGCCAATAGGTTGTACCACCAGGATGTGAGCTTTAGGAGGTAGGAATATTTTTTTGTTTTGTCTACCTCCATATCCCCAGGCACCTAGAATCATGCCTGTCACGAAGATGCTCAGCGCTCCGGCTTTGGTCTCATTTGCTCATTGGTGGTGGATATCAGCGGCCTGGAAGATTTACATTCTGAAATATTTTAGGGTTCTAAAACTTTTGTTATGCAGAGCACCTGTATCTCCCTAGGCTGATTAATGAGGGAGGTACACGAGGGAACAGTAAAGTACAAGGGAGCATCTGGAAAGGTTTCAGTAAAGAGCAGAGGTTGATGGCAGAGTTTGAAGGGATAAGGGTTAGTGGTCGAGGTAGTGGAGCACCAAGAGAGATGGGCATTCTGAACATACATGCAGTGATTCAGGGTGAAGAAGTGACAGAACAAGGGATCAAAAGTAGGATTTCCTCAGGCAGGCAGCACAAGGCAGAGGGGAAGAAAAATGAGACTAGGGGGTGAGGGAGAGGAGTAATTGGTAGAGTCATGGCAGAAAAGCCATTCTGCCAAGAGTTCCTGGTATCTCTCTCAGCTTTGCTAGTCCAGAGTGCTCTACATACAGGGACTGCAAAGTGTTGGCTAGGTGATGTATAATTAAGCTGAAAAATACCCTGTAGGGTGCCTGGCTGCCTCAGTCAGTATAGCAATTGATCTTGATCTCGAGGTCATGAGTTTGAGCCCCGCATTGGGTAGAATTGACTTTAAAAAATATCCCATAAAAAATACCCTCTAAGGGAGATATTGCACTACACCCTAGAAATATGGGTTGGAACAGCCAGAGAAAAAGACACCTGGCCAGAGGGATGGCTTTATGGACCAAGAAGCAGCTGCCCGAAGCGTGAAGGGAGCCCACATGAAAGAAGTATCATGTGAGTGATGGATAGCTCTTCTAAACTGCCTACAAAGGTGACCTGGGGAATATTTGCTCCCAGAAACAGGATCCTGAATGACTGTTTACATTACATTACATTACTCTTTTTTCCAACAAATATGCCCATAGAAGTTAGATTAGGCATTACTTTTTTTTTTTTTAAACTATACCATAAAGATATTCTCTAAAGCTTTGTATCAGTGTAATTAGGCAAAGGAAAACAGGTCTTATGGAAGGCTCAAATAACTTTTGATCCCATTAGAGCTACTGGGAGATTTGCAGAGCAAAGCCAGAGAAGGTTAATGCCTAACCAGGACTTAATTTATGATCTGAGTGTACAAACCTCTTTCAAGACCGTACAGCTGACTAATGAATTTATTAGGGAGATTAATGCTTATTATCTACCATTTCAAGCTGTGCTGGTATGTGCTAACTTGATTCTTATGCCTTGGAACATGCTGAAACGCCCCCAGGTGCAACTGACCGACGGGTGTGTTCCCCGAGCCCAGTGCTCCGCTGTTTAAGGTGGGGGATTGAGAGGAGTCAGTCCCCACTCCTGTGTTGACTTCTGTGCCTTGAAACCCATTTCCATGGGGCTGGCACCCTCCCCCCCGCCCCATCACACACACAACAGCCTTGCTCAGGGCTGGCCTTGAGTAGGTGCAAGCAATGTACCTGTTGCCAGTAATTGTTGCCACCCTCTGGCAGCCAAGTGGCCTTATGGAAGGTAAAGAGATTTCTTTACCATCGCCACTCATCTTCGGCCTCCTCCCCGCTCCCGCCTCATACACATGCGCAAGTGAACCATGCTGTGTATCCGGATGGAAATAACCTCATCAAAGCAGAAATTCGCAAGGCAGATCTAATCACCTGCTTCATCCCCAGAGTCACATCTACAAGGGTTCAGTAAGGTCTCCCTTGTCAGGTATCGCTTCTCCTTTGACTCAGAGTCACATGAAAACAGCCAGCGGTTTAATAAAGAAAGACTGAATCGACACGATGGGGTGAAAACCATATGCATTTGGTCTTTACGTTTTGCCTAGACCAGGTAACTCTTATGGCTTGATTGATCAGCCCAAGTGAATTCAAGCCTACTGATATTATCAAGAAGCACAGCATATCTCTCAAGGACCAGCTCCCTGCTCCTCGAATTGTCTAAGAACCTCAGGGACTTACTCAAACCAAAGTTGGGGAGAGAGCTGAAAAGTACCACAGGGTCTCCTACCACTGTTGCCTTGATTGCCATGTGAGGCTACAATGAGAATTCAGCACAGGTTAAGGGCTTATCCCCATGGAACTGCCCCCCGCTTCAGATGCCAGTCACCAAGCGGCTGTTGAGTCTGATCCCACACAGGCTAAGGGACATGTATCCCCTATGACAGTGAGACTCTTACCGGTCCAATGATGCCTGAGCCAGTAGAGCCCCAACTCAGGATTGAGTCAAGATTACAGCTCTTTTAATTAACCTTCATGTGTTTCCCATAATTCCTAAGGTGTGCCCCTCCTCCTGGCTATCTGACCCAGCCGTATGCTGTGCCACTAGTCACCCTCCCCGAGACCCTCTCCTACTTCTTTCTGCCGTGGACATAGGTTACCATTCCCGACATTCTATTCCCTCATGGGGAGTTCCTTTTTGAGGCTTTTACCTGATGGCAGCTGTCAGTGGACCTCTCAACTGAAGAGAGATTCTCAAGGTGTTGAATCTCAAAAAGTAAGAACTGGGGCTTCTCAATCTGTCTTGTTGCCTACAAACTTTTCCTACCTTTCCCTTGGAGGACAGCTCTGTAAGGGGCGAGGGTCCCAGAGCAATGGACACCTCTCGCCTTCCTTTGCTCTTAAGAATTCCTGAAAAGAGACTCTTCCCTGAACACTAAAAAACTGGCTATTTTTCACTGCCCTGTCCCCACTCTCTCTCAAAATAACAAAAAAAAAAAAAAAAAAAAGAAGAAGAAGAAGAATATAGTTTCTGCTCTGCCAGGCATCCCATCAAGAACAATCTGTAGCGATTTCTGGCTCCTTCTGCTCAAGAATTATTGTTGAGGGTTAAGGGGTAGACAAGAGGTCTTAGCTGAGGGAGTCACCTTTCTTCTGCTATGGTCTGGATTTTTCTTCTTCAGGGCTCTAATTGTCTTCTGTCTGTTCACTCTACAACAACCTAATACTCAGATCTGTTCATGCATTTACAGTTTGAATTTTATGATCTTTGTCTTGCTTTCTTCACAGATGGGAACCTGTACATGTGCTCTGGAAATTTGGGCTGCTCATTGTCCTCTGTCTGCAAGGTGCCGCAGGTCTGCTCTTTAACCTGGGCAGGGGTCAGTGTTATGGACTAAAGATTTGTGTCCCCACGAACTTCATATCTTGAAATCCTACCCTCTACCCACCTCCTCCCAGATGATGGCATTCATTAGGAGGTGGGGCCTTTGGGAGGTAATAAAGATTAGATGAAGTCATGAGGATGAAGCCCGCATGATGAGATTAGAGTCCCTGTAAGAGTCTGGAGGAACTTGCTTCCTTTCTCTGCTCTCTGCCAGGTGAGGATACTATGAGAAGTCAGCCAACCGCAACCCAGAAGAGGGCTCTGACCAGTACCCGACTGTGCTGGCACCCTGTAGCAAACTTCTAGCACCAGAACTGGGACAAATAAATTTCTGTTGTTTATAAACCATTCATCTATGATACTCTGTTACAAGCAACCCAAACTAAGACAGTAATCTCATTTAGTGTGCTGTATTAACATTTGCAGGAAGGTGGGAGAGATCTTTATTCGGCTGCCTTTGACATGAAGAGTTATTTCCTGGTTGAAGTCTGAGCTGAGAATAGGTTTGTCCCCTGGAAAGGCAAGAATGAGAAGACTATGACACTTCCTATACAACACCACTCAATAGGAGCTCTGGCTCCTTCAGTTCAAGGTGCATATCTGTTGAAACATCTCATGCACTGTGTCAAGCGGTTTTGCAAACTTATGTTGGTTTTATCACAGTGCAACTTAGGCACTCCTTTCCAAATCTGGGAGTGGAAGGAGTCATCCACTCAACTGACCCCAGGGTCCAGGCTGTCACCAGGGTCTTAAACTATCTTTCAACACACACATACGGTCTGCATATTGAACATGCAGGAATATTCCTGAAGTCCAAAAAGAAATTTGTGCACTCCCATTTTCCTTGAATCATGATCTATCTCTTGCTATTTGACTCTTATATGTATGTATATAGAAATAGAAATAGAAATAGAAATAGAAATATATGTATTTTAGAAAGAAGGGCAGAGGGAGAGAGAGAGAGAGAGAGAGAGAGAGAGAGAGAGAGAGAGAGAATCTTAAGTAGGCTCCACGGTCAGTGCTGAGCCTGACGTGGGGCTGGATCCTATGACCTAGGGATCATGACCTGAGCCAAAGTCAAGAGTCGGATGCTAAACTGACTGAGCCATCCAGGCACCCTACTATTTCACTCTTAATAAAGACATGAACCCAGATAAGTAATTCTCTACTTCGAGAAAAATAACAGCAAGTACAAAGATCAATAAATGAAAACCATCAGTGAATAGGAAAATTCACTTCTTGTGTTTCTCCTTTACACTCAGGCTACTCCCACACTCAACACTTCTGACACCAGAGGTGTGGATTTTTTTTTTTTTCCTCCCTGAAAATACCAAGTAATTCTCTGAGACCAGCTGGGTGTCCTACAAGCCAACTCAATTCTGACACTAACTGGAGTTAAGGCAGACCGCACAGGTTAAGGGCTTAGGCCCATGAGTCTGCCCCCTGCTTCAGATGTTAATCACCAAGTGGTAGGTCCTCAGGTTACCCACGACTTATGTTCAACTTGGCTGCAAATCAGAGGTTCCCATGACCCTCCCCTTGGATTCAACTATTTGCAAGAACAGCTCGCAAAACGTACAGAAACACATTTACCGTTTATTCTACAACATGAGGTATGATTAAAGGATACAAATGAAAAGCCACATGAAGAGATACATAAGGTGAGGTCTGGAAGGGTCCCAATCGCACAAGCCTCTGTCCTCATGCAGTTGGGGACCCTACCAGCGTGTAGATGTGTTCACCAAGCAGGAAGCTCTCCAAATCCCATACTTCGGCATTTTTTATGGAGGTTTCGTCATGTAGACGTGAGGGATTATTAATCCCTTTCCCAGCCCTCCTCCCACTCTCCTGAGTGGGGGCAGGGCTAAAAGTTCCAAGTTTCTAATCACGGCTTGGTCTTTCTGGTGACCAGCCCCTATCCTGGATCCCCGCCAACAGTCACCTCATTGGGAAAAAAAGATGCTCTTATCACCCAGGAAATTACAAGGGATTTAGAAGCTCTGTGCCAGGAACCAGAGGCAGAGACCAATGTATCTATAACTTTATATCTATATCTATATCTCTCTGTCTACTGTCTCTTATTTCATAGGCTCTTAACCTCAAAGTCAGGGAAATGATTGGGAATGGCGGGGACTGTAGCACCCGGGAGTACTCACTAGCCCGTTCCAGCTGATCGTTGTCAAACAAGGAAAGTATCATTTCCCTATTTTTAAATTTTGGCTGAAATTTTATAAAAACACTGGGTAGTCCAAACTAAACATGTCTGCAGACCAGATCTAGCTGGAAGTCTTCAAGTTTGGAACCTGAGATGGGAAACAATCACGTCTGGGAAGCACAGCTAGTTACCCAGTTATGGTAAAGTAAGCTGTAGGCCACTGAATTCGCTTTGCAATTGTTTCCTGAGACACCAACCAGAACCTCCCAGCATCCTGGGCACTGAAATTCATCTGAGATACTTCTTCGTCTTGAGGGATAGATCACCCGTATTATGAAAATTAACGTGTGTCGCTTTTAGCATCTCCCAGCTGTAGCAGACAGAAAAGAATTGTATTCTTTCCTTTGGGCCAGGGAGAAAAAGATTCAGAGAACAGTTTGCCTCGGTCCGAATCAGAATTTCTAATTTGGAAGTAGCTAGGTGATAATGGATGGATCGTGTTCACTGGTAGTTTCCCCCCTGCATATGGAGGAGAAGGTGCAACAGTGCCTACATGGTGAAAGAAAATGATGACATGAAAATGGAAGAGGTATTCAATTACAGGATATTTGCAAATATCCGGGATGCTGGTATCATGTAGTCAAAACAACTGAGTGAATCGCTGAAACTGTCAGCTTCTGGATATATGGCTGGCATACAAATACCAAGAGGGTGCTCTTTCCACTTACAGATGCAATGCCTTTCCCTTCTTTTCTTCATTCTTTCACCCAACAAAGGATTCCAGAGTCCCTCAGTTTAGTACTCCTGTACTCTGAACAAGATACCCGTGAAGACCAGTATACCCCTACCTATCATAGCTCCCGAGTGCCAGACCATTCTTACTCATCCTCTAAATTAAGGAACATCCTAGGGGCTCATATTTGGAGGACATGTATAACGCTCATGTTGTCTAATTGTAATTGAATACGTTGCACACTGAGAAATCTGGCTGGCACCTTGCTTGCAACGGCCCCAACAATGAGCCATGTCCAAAGTTACATTTAAAAAATGCATAGAGGGGCACCTGGGTGGCGCAGTCGGTTAAGCGTCCGACTTCAGCCAGGTCACGATCTCGTGGTCCGTGAGTTCGAGCCCCGCGTCAGGCTCTGGGCTGATGGCTCAGAGCCTGGAGCCTGTTTCTGATTCTGTGTCTCCCTCTCTCTCTGCCCCTCGCCCGTTCATGCTCTGTCTCTCTCTGTCCCAAAAATAAAAATAAACGTAGAAAAAAAAATTTTTTTAAATGCATAGAAAGAAAAGCCACAGGGCGTCTCGGTGGCTCAATTGGTTAAGCGTCTGACTCTTGATCTCATCTCAGGTCTTGATCTCAGGGTCATGACTTCAAGCCCCACATTAGGCTCTGCACTGAGTGCAAAGCCTACAGAAAGAAAGAAAGAAAGAAAGAAAGAAAGAAAGAAAGAAAGAAAGA